>NW_008795129.1:8763944-8773362 GCF_000699145.1 Aptenodytes forsteri
CGCCCTGACCCGGCGCTCTCCCCTTGCCGGGCGCTGACCTGTTTGTGACCTACAACACGGACCGTGACATCTGCGTGAACCCGGCCGGCAACCGCGCCAAGTTCACTGTCTATCAAAATAACGAGATACGGTGGCCTGAGCACCGATAATTGCCACAGGAAGGCTTTATTATCTCCCCAGCTGTGTATTCCTTAGCCATCGGCGAAAAGAATCAAATGGTAAAGAGTGAAAGGGATAATTAAAAACATCTTGGAAGGGGGTCAAGAAATTAACAGCCTAATATGAACAAACTTTGATTACAAGTAACAACTATTACACTTCATTTGTAAATGCTCGTGTTTATCTGCAAACAAAATCAGTTTCAAGGGGGGTTTTTTTAGCTAGATTCATGTTACATTTTTCAGCGGGTGGCTACGGTGCTCATTAGCGTTCAGGGGAATTTTTAAGTGCGCCAGCCCCGGCCCTCCTGCACCCGGTGCTGGGTGCTGCAGGCCCAGCCCTGCCCGCAGCCCTGCCCGCGGTGGGAGCCTGCATTGCCCGTGGGTCACAGCCACGCCAGCAGCTCCTGCTAATTAAAGTTAGTCATTGCCACTTGCAGCCACCACCTACTGATTTCACCTCTGAGAGCCAGAAAGATTCACCTTTCAGGACAAGGTCAGGAGGGGCAGAGGCTCTGGTTCACTACGGGGTCGACCTGCCAACAGCACTTAACTCAGCCCTGCAGTTCAACCTCTTCCAGATTTGACCTGTCACATTTGGGAGCCACATTTCTGCCCCAGGTAGCGTTGTGCTCGCTGCACAGCCCTCTGACAGCTAACGGCAGGGGACGCCCCGCTGCAGTGCCCCAGCACAGACATGCAAGGGGGACTGGCCAGGGCGAGGTCATTTGTAGCCTGGCATTGAAGTAGGACGATGACAGAGATTCAGGGGATGGGGGAGCTCCCCAGAGCCTTTCCAAAAAGACTCTGTCCTTTTGCCACATTTCTGCCCTCGCAGGTCAAGCTGCTGCTGGTTCTTCACACAGAGCACACCACGCCCCCCGGCCCAGGATGCACTGGAGGGACAAGGTGGATGGTTTCCCCCACTGCTTCCACGCAGGACGCGTGACAGTGGGGAGCAGAGGTGAAGCTGAAAGAAGCTTATAAACACATTGCAGTGGAGCAAGGACCTGGGCCCAGCTCTGTTCTCAGTGCACAAGCAACAGGACTCGCTTCATTTTACATGGGAGAGAAGTACCCCGTGTCTCAGCGAGGCAGGCGTCTCAAAAGCCACCTAAAAAGGTGCCCTCAGCACCCAAGGTTTAGCCCCAGGTACCACCCCCTGGATGGACCCACAGAGCTGCTGTCCTGGCACTTTCCCTGGAAAAGCTAGGCTGCGGGAGGTGACACGGTCAGTCTGGCCAGCCAGCCACCATGGGGCCTGTGTCACCTTCCAAATGTGACAGCATCATCAGGAACAGGGGACTTTCTACCACAAATCAGACATATTCAGAAATGTCCGTTTTCCAAATATTTATTCCCCAAAGCCTCCTCCCCTCCTTCAGTCCAATCCCTCGGTCAGGCTGCGGCTGGGGGGTGCATCCTACTGGGACCCTAGAGGGGGGGGCTTCATGGCAGACCCTGAGCAGCAGCATGGTGCTCAGGCACAACATACACAGCTACTACTACTGGGTGAATGAGATGTGTCCTCTTTGTGCCGGCTCTAATGGGAAGTGCAGGAATGAGATTAAATATTTACAATAAAAACCACTTTACACCCTATTATTCTAGCTACAGCTGATGCCATGGATTAGGCAGCCCCGGCTCATGTTTTCCTGCAGAGCCCCCCCATCTTCCCTCTTTTTACATCTAAAAAGCTACAGTGTGCAGGATGTTCATCCTGCCTCTCCTATTACAGACCCACACGAGATAACCCTGGGACAGAAAAGCTCTGGGAGCCTTAGCTGTGGGGCTCGGAGTTTTGCTCCCCATCCCTGGTGGCTGGTGACCTGCATGGAGCAGGGGCTGGCTGAGCCCCCACGGGGGATGCTCCCTGCCAGCAGATTCAGTGGGTTTTGCCCCCGGGTTGGGGCTGAGGCTCACCCCAGTGCTCAGGAGCGGGACTCTGCAGGACCCTTCCCACCGGTTTGCACACCAGGAGGGGAAAAATGAAAAAACCTTTGGGGTTTTTGCTCCACAGTGACCCAGTGCCATACCCAGCCTGGGCCAGCAGAGGCCTGCCCCCGGCAGCCACAGAGGGGCATTGACGCCAGGGCTGAGGGGGGCAGCATACCCCTGGCTCAGGCCTCGCTGCCACGGCTGGGCTGCAAGGGGTGAAAGTAGAGCTGCAGCCCGTCATCGACGGGGTGCACAATGGGCACGGTCTGCATGGCAGGGTAGCCGGGGGTGGCCAGCTCCCAGCGGGCCGTGCTGACCAGCTCGATGGCCAGCAGCTTGAGGATGGCCTGCGCCAGCTCCTTGCCGATGCAGCTCCGTGCCCCGCCACCGAAGGGGATGTAGTGGAAGCGGCCCACAGCCTCTGTCCGGGCGGCACTGAAGCGGTCTGGGTCGAAGCCACCAGGGGGGCTCTGGTAGATGGCGGCCGTCTCATGCGTGTCACGGATGCTGTACATGACGCTCCAGCCTTTGGGGATCTGGTAGCCCTGGTGGCGGGGAAAGAAGAGGGGGGGAGAGGAGCATTACATACCTGTGCAGCCAGCTGTGCTAGTGGAGGGTGAGCAGAGGGTGCCTGGGGACAGCCCCACCACATTGCCCATCTGCTCCACAGCTCCTTTTCTCCCTAGCCCAGCTGGGACCCACGGAGGTTGCTGGGTGCCACCTTCCCCTGAGCTACACTGCCAAGCACCACCACTGTGCCGGACACAGGGTGCTTGCAGGCAGTGGCAGGCAGCAGCTCCCTAGCAGCCCGCTAGCGTGCGAGGCACTTACATCCAGCTCGAAAGTCTGCAGTGCTGTCCTGTAGCCTCCAGAGACAGGGGGCAGCACCCGCAGCACCTCCTTAATCACACAGTCCAGGTAGCGCAGGCGGCTCAGCTTCTCCAGGCTGATGTCTGAGGGGCAGCAACAGCTCTGTCCTGACGGCGCCCGGAGCTGGCGGCCAGCGCAGGGACTGCTCCAGGGGAGGGTGGGCTCCATCGGGGTGTGGGGCTGGGGGGAACCTTCCTCCATTGGGCCCAGGGGCTGGCTCTGGTCCTCGCGAGCATCTTTGGCCGTGGTGGGGAGAAGTGGCTTCTCGCTGTCCCTGCTCTGGGCAGTCAGGGTGTCTGGGCAGGGTCCCACAGGGCAGCGCTCACACTGCTGGTACAGCTCGTGGGACATCAGCTCCTGCCTTATTTTTTCAATCACTGAGGGGTGCTTCAGTAGCAGGAGGATCAGAGAGGTGCTGGCACTAGCCGTGGTGAAAAAAGCAGCAAATATGAGCTCAATCGCTGACTCCTGGGAGAGGAAGGAAGGCGACAAGTTTGAATGCCATTTTAAACTGGTTGTGATTCAGACTGTTCTCACCTTTTGCAGATTTTGTCCCTGTGCAGAGGGCCCTGCCCCCCCCCTGCTCTCCACAAATCTGCACCCACCCTGGATTGGCAGGGACCAAAACAAGACACCCTTGTTCTTCCACTTCTGTACGAATTGGACATCCACTTGCCAAGTGACTGATGCAGAAACACAGCTGAGATGAGTACATATGACCTCCAATCCAGCTCTTCTGAGCTTTCCTCCCAAGATTTACAAATTTTAAAGAAGCATTTTAACATGCATTTTAGCATACTGAGTGAAGTTCATTTCAAGCATCACGCTTTTTACCTTCATCTGCCAATTCTCCATTGCACCCAGCTTTTATCTTTCTGCCCAGCCAGGGGTTATGAGGCTGTGTATTTATGCATAAATCCTAGATGCGCTGGCAGCTAAAACGGGTTGCATTTGATCCAGCTCCAGTTATAATCGACCATTTGCTTATCTGGGAGGGGACTCAAACCAACAGAGTCGAAAGCAGAAAGACGTCCCTGCTATAGCAGGTCAGCCCGGGAGGTGCTGTAGCCAGCAGGGAGCTCTCCCGCAGGGATGCACACACCAGGCAAAGGACTTGCTCGCTTTTCAAGCTTTACAGCCTGAAGCACAGCAATGTTCCTGATAGCTCTGTAGCAGAAGTGTCCATAACAAGTTAGGAGGTTAACCAGCTCAGACGGACCACAGCACAGTCAAATCCGTAATATGTGCCTTGTCCCAGCTCATGGATCCCCATGCAGCCTCCCAGTCTTTCTGGGACTGTCTGCAGGGTCTATATGGCACAGCATGTGCCAGGTTGCTGCGGGCTGTTTGCAGCACCCTGTGATCAACTTTTGGAAATCGTTTTCCGAAAGTTAAGGGTTGCCCGGAGCTGGGTCATGGCATGTCACGTCTCTGATGGCAAACATAATGCTCAAACTTACGGCACCATCTGAAGGTGCCAGCGGCTCTGTAGCACTGGGCTGGGAGCGCAGAGGCCAGAGGCCAGACCCAACAGCCACGGGAGAAGCCTGAGGGAGGAGCACAGGGAGCTGCCACCCTGGGAGGGGCTGGGACCTGGCGGGCACTACCGAGCACTAATCGCTACAGCCCAGGGGCAAAGCGGAGCAAAACCCCCCAGGGAAACAGAGCAGTTTCCTTTCACACAGCTATGTGTCTGGATTGTAAATTGTTCTGACACAACCGGTCTCTGGAGAGGTAAAGCCAAAAACACAGGGAAGGACACCTGAAGCCTGAAGGTACCTGGAGCCAAGTCTGGTAAGGTCAAGGGTGATGTAACAAGGATTACTCTTTGCTACCATCCCCAGCGCCATATATTGGCTGGACTAGAGGCTTTTGCCAAAGTGCAGCTCTCAAGGGCATCTTTCAGCTGAAATAAAACCTCTGAAATAACAGATCCCTGTCGACCCCTATCACACCTCCTGCAAGCGTTAGCAGGAATTTTTACATTCAAAAGGTAGCAGACCCAGATGAAAAGAAATCTCTCCGTTCCACCACTTGCAATTAAAACCCAAGACATTTCAATAACATGCAAGGAATTTAGAGCAGGCTCTGCGATTTGAAATAACAGCCCTTATGACTCCTTGCATCAACCTCTGACAGTGCTGCTACGTAAGTTGTTGACACCAAGCTGCTGACTTTCCCTCCCTGCTTTTACAAGGCCAACACAACTGGTGACTGGGAGGCAGCATCTTCCCACAGCTTCACCAGTATTGTCCCTGTGCTACAGCCGGACTCTCCGTCCTGGGAGGCAGGACTGGCGGCGTTACGGTTCCACCCAGCCAGCCAGTGACAGCACTGTTATATAGGATGGGGTTTTTTTTAATCTTTCCAAGGTTTTAAGTGTTTTAAAACAGTACTTTTGACAAAGTGATATCTTTTTAATGACCTTTACATTTCAAGGGTCCTGCTGAGTTCATGCCAGCAGCGCAAATCACAGTGTATTTAGGAAAATTTCCGGGAAAACCGTCCTTCAAAATCATTTGAACAAAAAGCAAATTAGTAACTAGTGTGTGCCAGTGTTTGGAGTGTCTCTCCAAGTCAGATATATCCACGACTCTGAGACAGCTTTGGACTTTTTATCCAATTATACCATTTCACTGGATGAGAGCTCTACTACTGTTTTATTAGAATGGAGAATATTGCCATAATTGCAAGCATAGGCAGTTCGGTTTGCAAGTCATTTTGTAAATACAGACAAAGTAGAAATTTTCTAACTGTAAAGGTACAGGACAGCATATGAATATACTATCATTTGAATCAGCTGGCCCGAGGTCACTGCCATGTCACTCCATGTTACATTTAATATCCCCTTATTCCATTTGTGGTCAGAGCCAGGGACATGATGAGAGATCATGTAATTATTCATGTGTAATATCCATGTGAATACTAACAGAGATTAATCAATCTTAATCACATTTTGAATCTGGCAATTATTATAATAAAATTACTTTAAGAATATATGCTGGTTCTAATTGTATCTAATAGTTGCTGTAAAGTCTTTCAAATATTTTAGATTTAGAGATTACACTTTTACAAAATATTTATAAAACATGTCTTTAGATAGTTTTCCTTAAATACCTAAATAAACGGTAAAACTATGCATGTTCAATACTTTTAAACTATATTCAAATGCTTTTAAACTATATTCAGCTACTGTACCCATGCAAAACTGCTTCAAAACTTGTTATATAAATGCAGTGTCATCTGTCATTCACTGACACCAAGTGACCTGGAGCTATGAATGATGCAGTATTAATAACAATTTTTCCCCCAAGATCTTTGGCAAAATACTCTTCACATTCAGTTGGTAGTTTTGACTCAGTAAGGACTACCGGGTTCATCCATAAGTCACAGTGATGCATCATGTTGCATCATAGCAATCCACAAGCTAGATGATCTAATTAATGACGAGGTGATAGGGAATGACCCGGAATCCACCATTCCATCCTTGGACCCATTTTGATATATCGTCTCAGAGTTTTCTGGGCTCACAGCCCCGAGGAATACGGTGACATGACCTACACGCTGCACTATGCCAGATGCTGGGGAATGTTTGAGGAGCACCGACTAGCTCTAAATATTTCCAAGATAGTGTCTTGGAGGTTACAGAGTGCACACTGACGTACAGAGCCTTAGCACTGCCACATAACCCTACCAGCATCCTAGGTCAGGCTGAAGCCTGGTGGCCATGAAGAGGAAAGGTAGAAGAGGCATTTATTCCCTCTTTAAATACCAGTTCTCTTCTAATGCAGAGAGACACAATCCTACAAGAGCATATGAGCATGCCGAGTCCAGGCTTTCTTGCTTGCGCTGGAGATGGCGTCCTCAGAGTTGGTAAGAGGAGGGCAGGAGCCAGCGGCTGGTGGTGGATCCCCACACAACCCTTCTCTTGCCCCTCAGCCCAGTTCTCTCAAACAGCCACCGAGTCGGAAGGGACACTGCAAGGGGGGGTTCTCCTTACCTTTAGCTCCTGCATGGTGAATTCTTTGCCATGCTCCTTGGCACTGTTTATTATGAAATCCAGAGCATCACTGTGATCTTCTGGGTTGTTTCTCTGCAGTTTTTCCTGTATAGCCTTCTCCATAAACTCATGTAGCATGTCCCGTGCTTTGATTCCCTGCAGGAGGCAGACACAGTTCAGGAGAGCCTTAAGGAACTGCCCCCCTCTCCAGAGAGACCGGGGGACCCCAAGTGTGGCAATCCTTAATCCCAGGATCTGTAACAGCAAGGACTGTTTAATCTGTTGCCCAGCCCCTGAGCCTTGCAAGAGGCAACAGTTCGGGGGGAACTGCTGCAAATTCTGTTGCCTTGCTGTTGTGAATCAAATACAAGTCCTAAGAAACACTCTGAGAGGAAAAGACAGCAGTAAACCCACGGTACCGAGTCCAGAGGCATCTGCGCTGAACAAACCCATGGTCGTGTCAGGTCCAAAAGAAGCTTGTCAAAAGGGACAAGAAGAGGTAACTTAACAAAACTGAGTCCAAGCAGCGAGGCACATCTGAGACACAAACAAATGAGTGGCTTTATCAGTGTATAGTAGATAAAGACACATTGATCACACCCAGCTCATCTCCAGTTGCGTTGCACTCCTGTGCAGCAAAACATTTAGGTAAGATCTCAGCAAGTCAAGTGATCAGCAATCTCTTTGCAAAGTGGGATGGATGGAGTCACAGAGTGTGTGGCTCTGTATCAAGATGCCTCCTGCAAAAGCCAGAAGGATCAGAGATTTGGGATGCAAAATGGCCATGACCAGATGTTGGGAAGAAGATACAAAGGCTGAGATTTGAGGTGGGAAGGATTGGACAAAGGAAACAGGGCAGGGAGCAAGGGGACCTAAATGCAAGTTGAAGGGGTTGGTCTGGGGCCAGACAGGCTGTGGCTGACCCGAGAGGGCATGGAGGAATAGAATGGGGGGTGAAAGCTCACACTGGTGAGAACCTGCAAAGGGAAACTGGACAGAGAAAACAAGAGCTTTGAACTGGTGGAGAAGAGCAGCAGGGAGGCTGGGGGAGAACTGGGACTGGCTGGGCAAGGTGAGCTGGTGGGGCAAAGCTCAGTGGAAAGAAGAAGTTGGGCAAGACCTGGCTAAAAGGGGCAGGAGACTTGAGCTGTGGTAAGGGTGGAGAACCCAAAGCCAGAGGAGGGAACGCAGACTGAAATGGGAGAGGAAGGGTGGGACACAGGACCGATACCTAGAGCAGGAGTGTGGGGAGACAGGCAGAGAGGGGCAGGGCAGCAGGGAAGAAACTGCGGATTGAAAGAGGCAGAGGAGACTGTCCCTCTGCCATGTTCCCCTCCAGGACCCCTCGCTGTCTCTCTGCTGCTGGGGGACAAGGGACCAAGGACCATAAGAGGTCTCAAGTCTTCGGCCTGCCCTGAGGTGCACAGGGAGTGCTAACCTGAGGTGTGCTGTGCCCACCTGCCTTTGTGCTCATGCCCACAGACCCCTCTGCTGTGGGCTGACATGAGTCCAGGCGGGATGAGATGGGACAGGACCACACATGATGGACTAACCAGAGCCAAGAGAGGCAACATATGGGGTGAGGGAGGAGAGGAGCCCTGTGCTGTACAATGAGCTGGAGCCAGTGCCTGGAGGTGCTGGAAGCCAACCAGGAACAGGTGAGAAGTGCAGAGAGAAGGGGAGACAGCTGGGGTGGGCAAGACACCAGGCCCTCAGACCTGGAACAGTGTGCTGCAGATGTCCTGGCCCATCAGAACTGTCCCTTGGCGGGCCTGGGGACAGGGGTTCTGTGCTGCTGGGGCCTGGGCCTCTGCCCCCAGGCAGAGGGAGCGGGGCAGGCGGCAGTACCTTGCGCAGCCCGCTGAAGGGTATGTTGAGGGGCAGGGAGAAGAGGTTCTCCACCAGCTGTTCAAAAGTTTTGGCCAGGTCCTTGAACTGCTTTTCCTCCAGGTGGAGCCCCAGCAGAATCCGAGCTGCAATGCGGAAAGTTAAGGTTTTAGCGGAGGAATAAACTGCGATGGAGCCCGGCTCCATGCACCAGCCCCGCAGCTCCCAGCTCACAACCTTCTGGATCCGCGGCAGGTAGCTCTCCAGGGCAGCGCGGCTGAACACTCTGGCCAGGATCTAGGAGGAGAAGGGGGGGAACAGAGGCAGGTGGTTAAAGCCGGGGGGTCCCACGTGCCACCGAGGCCCAAGCCTGGGCAGGAGGTGCCGCCTGGGCTGCGTGCTCCGTCAGGGCAGCCATGAGGCTCACCTTGCGGCGCTGGCGATGCAGGTCACCGATGGAGCCGAGTAGGGTGTGGGAGCCCAGGATGATCTGGGTACTCTGGGGCCACTGCGTGCTGACCAGCGTGTGCTCGCCCAGCAGGATCTTGCGGATGTTCTCTGCACCCGTCACCCGTACCACCGGCCGGCCCAGGAGGTGGGTCTTGAAGACGTTTCCATACCTCTC
>NW_008795129.1:8774419-8777068 GCF_000699145.1 Aptenodytes forsteri
GCCGTCGGGACCGCCCGGACCCCCGCCCGCCTGCCCCGGGGGTAAATCACCAAAGAGCCGGGACCTGTACGGGTCCCAACGAAACCAGCTCCGAGGTGCGTTCCAGTACGTGAAATTAAACGGGAATACGGGTGAGGTTTATATTACTGTATTTAGACCGTCAATAACTTAAAAATACAGCGAAAATGTACATTATTTTTACATGTTCCATTTGGTTTGTATTTGTTAAACATTCTCTTTGTGTCTAAAATAGCCAGGAGGGGACAGTGCAAAGAGACTGGCAGTGGGACGAAATGCTGATCGCTGGGATGGGTCTGGTGGTGGAAAGAAAGCGCATACTGACAAACAGATGCGGCACGAAACCAACAGTGGCAAATCTATTCCTTACTGCAACCTGGGGGAAAGAACCCGGGATCTTACAAAAGTACAGTTAGAAATAGTAACCCTGAGGAACAAAACCAAAGCAAAACAAAATATCACATTATAAAGAAAAATGGTTATTTACACTCACAACCTCAAGATTAAACCCTTTTGGAGAACAAAGCCTATAAGCCCTAATGCTAAATAAGTATCAAGTCTAGTTCTCAGGTAGTTTTCAAAGGCATTAAAAATCAGAAGATTTTTTCATACCTCCAGACTACAAAATCTGGTATACAAAATTATGTCCAGTCACTTTAAGGCTAATATACATTTAATGCAGGAAAACGACAGGTTGCATCTGAAACGCAAGTATCTCAATGCTTAGAAAACATTAAATTAGGGTTCACCCAGAAAACAGCAACTAAGGGATCATTTCTCAAATAATTCCTACCTGGAGCAAAATTTTGGACACTGTGTCTGCAGATATTTAAATAACGTATTTACAGTTCAGCTGTTCCATGTACAATACGATTGAGCTGGTTTTTATTGTAGTCTCATTTTTCACCATTTGTTTACAATATACAAAATAGTATTCGATCCATTAAAAATACGTACAAAGAATTGTTTGCTGAAGACTCCGCGTACAAGTCATCTACTGCATTTTTCCTTTACTCGGTCAAACGAATGTCCTAACTGATATCACTGTTTGCTTAGTAGAAATAGTGGCTAAGAAATACCTCTCGGCGCGATGAGATACCGTCGATTTAAGAGGCCTATGTGTGCTGGGACATACCGTTCACTAAACTCCTAAGTTGCTTCTAAGAAATATCTCGGCGCGATGAGATACCGTCGATTTAAGAGGCCTATGTGTGCTGGGACATACCGTTCACTATACTCCTAAGTTGCTTTACTACAGTCTCTATTAGCTTCTGCTTGTCACGGTCATTCTTCCTGAACTGAGCAAAAATGTTGTTCTTTTTGCTAGAGTCTTTCATTCTGGAGAAATAAAAAAGCAAATGACACAGACACGTTAGAAACATAATTTGAAAAGGAAAAATCCGACTATTTAAATAGGTTTACTTTTGTTCCTCTTTTGACCTTTCTGCTAATAAGAACTGAAAGATTACAAAACCTGTTATCTATGTGTTCTTAAATTAAACTTCGGCAATGCAGAACTCATTTTCACAAATATTACTTCACAAATCGCCCGTAAGTATTAAGCAGATATCACTTGTGTCTGCAGATATTTAAATAACGTATTTACAGTTCAGCTGTTCCATGTACAATACGATTGAGCTGGTTTTTATTGTAGTCTCATTTTTCACCATTTGTTTACAATATACAAAATAGTATTCGATCCATTAAAAATACGTACAAAGAATTGTTTGCTGAAGACTCCGCGTACAAGTCATCTACTGCATTTTTCCTTTACTCGGTCAAACGAATGTCCTAACTGATATCACTGTTTGCTTAGTAGAAATAGTGGCTAAGAAATACCTCTCGGCGCGATGAGATACCATCGATTTAAGAGGCCTATGTGTGCTGGGACATACCGTTCACTAAACTCCTAAGTTGCTTTACTACAGTCTCTATTAGCTTCTGCTTGTCACGGTCATTCTTCCTGAACTGAGCAAAAATGTTGTTCTTTTTGCTAGAGTCTTTCATTCTGGAGAAATAAAAAAGCAAATGACACAGACACGTTAGAAACATAATTTGAAAAGGAAAAATCCGACTATTTAAATAGGTTTACTTTTGTTCCTCTTTTGACCTTTCTGCTAATAAGAACTGAAAGATTACAAAACCTGTTATCTATGTGTTCTTAAATTAAACTTCGGCAATGCAGAACTCATTTTCACAAATATTACTTCACAAATCGCCCGTAAGTATTAAGCAGATATCACTTCGGCAGGAAACTGGCCCTACCGATCGCGTTAGAGGGGAGAAGCAAACCAGAAAACCCGTTAGTATCATCTGCTTCCATGGTAAGTTCAGACTCAGCGAACGGGCGTGTTTCGTTCACCATCAAATTACCCCATATCGTTATTGCTGATCTCCCGTATCAATGGATTTGAAATTTGGGAAATAAAGTAAATTGAAGCAACAATATTTTGTAACAATATAGGCGATACGTACCCTCTGTGAACTCTGCAAAATACATATTCATCGCAGGCAGGAGAGGAGAGAAAACACCGTTAGAAAACGCCTTTAAATCACAGTACGTTTTGACGCAGCTTTAAAAGCAGGTTGATACTCGGCTGGCGGCAACGCGCCCTCCCCAACCCACTCCCC
>NW_008795129.1:8777828-8872395 GCF_000699145.1 Aptenodytes forsteri
GAGGCGGCCGCCCGGCCCGGGCCCGGGCCCGGCCGCAGCCCCTCGCCGGGAGCCCAGCCGGGAGCCCCTTCACCCGCCCGTTTCTTTCTTTAAGTGCCTTCTCGCCTCCCTCCGCGCGCTGGGAGGCGGCCGTGCAGGTTCGGCCCTAGGAGGGGATGCTAATGGCTTCACGCTTTGCTGTTTCAGGAGCTTGCTTTGCCGTGAGGAGGCAGAAGGGGATATTCGTGTCTGTTGCTGCTCACGGTAATTTAAACCAGAGGTTCAGGTAGTCTCAATAAAGTGAATTAAACAACCCCTGCTGCACTCTCCGTGGTGACTGATCCCCGTGACTCGGCCCCAAGCCCTGGGCACAATTCTGGCCCAAACAAACTCCGAACACTTAAATGGGGGAACAAAAAGCCTCCCGCCACAGTCCTATGTCTGGCCGCAGTTTCGAATCAGGCCTTTGACTCGCCATCTCGGAGCTGCTGTTCAACAAAACAGCCTGCGTTTACAAGCAGACGCGATGCCTAACCTCCAGCAGCCAGTAACCTCGTAGCCCTCAAAGCTTAATTCCCCCTCTGCCATCACGGGTGTGGGCTGGGCACTGCCGGGCACCCTGCCAAGGCTGCCCAGGGCCAGGGCACAGGCGGTCCTGCTCGGTGGAACCTTTCCCACAGCTACTGCAGGCTGGCAGGGCCCACTCCCATTGACGTCAATGGGAGGGTGCCCCAGCTTCCCCCCGTGTCTGATGCCTGGCCTCATCCTGCTGCAGAGGGCTAACACGGGCTTGTTCTCAGGCTGCCCACTGTTTGCCAAACCTACTGTTAAAATAAACATGGGGAACCATTAGCAACACTTTGCCCTGGCTCGTGGTGCCCACGGCTGCTCCACTGAGCTGGGTCCTCACTGTAACCTAGAGCCTCTGCTTGCCTGGAGGCCTTGCTACGTCGGTAAGGCCTGGAAAGGTGGGATGGAACAGGATTTTCTGTAAAAAAACCCCACTTTAAGAAGCATAACAGACTACTGCACATCGTACCATTTTGCTATTTAAATAAAGAACCCTTTTCACTTTAAACTTTTGTTTCTGCTAAGCCCTGAGCAGAGCTGTTACAGCCGGGGCACAACAGCAGCGGCCCCTGCTCCCGCAGGTAGAGCTGCAGCAGGCGCCAGCTAAAGGCAGGGCTGCACCTCTGACAGCCTTGCCTTACTCAGACTTCTCAGTCTGATAAAACGTCACAGATCTCCAGTAATGCTCATCCCCAAAATTATAACACCAACTTAATTACAAAATAAAAGCATACACCCGGTCTTCACAGCTTCAAATTTATATGTTTTTTCTCTCCAAATTTTTCTACTTCCTAACCCCTTTCCTATGTTATTTTCAAACAAAGTGTCTAATTTAAATAAATTATTTTCTAATTAATTACTCCTTCCATATTTGTAGTATAGGCTTTTATGAATACGTAGTAACATTTCCTGGCTTTATAATGGACCTCTGACACAGTTACTGCTCTGTCGTTCCAAAGTCCTCCAGGGACCATTACAAACCTCAGTGACATCTAGATTTTACATATGACTATCTCATTTGGGTGAAAGGTATATAAAAAGCAAGGATGCTATTTCATTCTCTACTGACTACATATCCATGATAGCCTTCAAGGTCAAATGCAAATAGTTCTTTCTCACAAAGCACTTTCTCAGGATGGGCACCATCAATTCTCCTGCTGAGCTGGAGAGAACATGCCTTTAGTCACTAAGCAAACAGACTTGGGAAGGCTCTGATAACTCAGGAATTAGTGGCATTTGTGAAACCCATGGTGTCAGCTGCTGCTGCATGTTACTCATCATTTCTTATTACCTGCGTTACAACAGTCAGTAGTGCCCAGTCCTCATAGAGGCTGTATGATATATTCAAAAGCACGATCAAAAGAGCAGCAAGACCGGGCAAGCAGGCGCACAACACAGGTTGGGAGGATAAAGCTGACAGCCACAGGAACCCAAACTATATAATCTGGAGACTTCATGTTCCCTCTCTCTTACAGAGAAGCAAACAGAATGTATTAATAAATTACTGCTGATTACAATCCCACTTGTCATGGGCTCCACATGGGAGATGGTCCTTAAGAAAGGACCATGCCAACGCTCCTGCAGCAGTTGTGTTCAGTAAATCAAAGGTGAAAGATTTCATTTCTTATCCCTATTGTAATACTGAAATTGAGGATTCTGGGTAAATCCTAAACAACCCTGAAGCTCTGTATCCTGTTAGCAATGTGCAGCCCAAAGCCATCGATGACTGATACAATTACAGTGCTGACAAGTTCAAACAAACTTTCCTGCCAATATCGCATGAGCGATTTTCATACCATACTTCCAGTGCTTGAATCAACCGCCTGATTGTGTTGTGGCTCTGGGCATCTCAGTGATAGTGATGGCTGGGGTGGAAGATTACACCTCATCTGTCACCTGACCAAACACAGGTAGGCATGTAGGGCTCTAAACAGACCATGGAGTCTGTTGCTTTTCAACACATGCAGTAAAACAATATCCCAAGAGAACATGAAGCATATTCTGTGCTCTCCAAGACAGTCCTGGCTCTAAAGAGTGAACACTCTGAGAGACACTATCGGCAAGGGGTATATACCCAGAGCCCCTTCCCTGCTACACACTTGGTCAAAGAGCTGCACGCAACCAGCCTCATGCTAATAAATCTCCTAAGTTAAAGCAGCTGTCATGACATGTGGCATGTAACATGAAGGACCAGGGACATGCAATCAAATGACACATGCTACCCAATCATAGCTCCCTTCCCTCCTTCTGCGCACGTGTTCAGGGGCTGCTGTGACATGACAAACATGCATGACAAACATGCCCTGCTGCTGGAGTAAATGCGACGGAGCTGCAGACACTGCTGGAGACCGGACTGCTGCTGTGCACAATTATGCATTGTGCGTTTTGTCCCCCTCACAGCCACAGTTCTGTGCTGCGGCATATTGCTGTACATAATGGGCTTTGACAGCACGTACTGTACACTGTGGGTGGGCAAGAGCTGCCTGGTGTGCAGCTCTTTGGATCCGTGTCCTGGCCATTCATATCACCTGCATCTGACTTGGCACTTGGCGGATGTTCAGTCAATGCAGGCACTTTGCAAGGGGAGCAGGTTGGCGAGCAGCCAACGGCAGCAAGGACAGTCTAGCATAAATGAGCTGCTGGTCCCAGGACCATCACACGTGTATGGGAAATAACTTCAACCCACCCATACAAAGCTTCCTTCGAGCGCAGCCCTGAATTCACCTTCACTCCTGCAGCCATGCTGCAGAGGTATCGACCCTACAGTCTGCTTCAACTTCTGCTACTCTGTTCCTTTCTGATTTACACTGCCTTTTGCTACAAAAATGTGTGCCTTATGTAAATGAAGCACTTTAATTCCTCTTCCTCGTATAGAAAGACCTCTATTAAAGTGGGACTGTCTTGGCCACAAGCATATGATCTGGAAGATAGCCCATCCATTCAAAGATGCAGAAAAATATTTGGGCTACTGCATGTGATTTGAACATACTCTTGGAAAGACAAAGCTGATAATGAAGCACTGGCCTACCTAATCCTTTGGTAGATGATTTTTATTTTAGTAAAGGATAAAGTTATCTTAAAATTTATACATAAAGATTATCGAAAATGAGAAGAACATGAAGATGCAAAAAGTCTGTTTTTTAATTCATGCAAACAGATAGCCACATGAAATTCATAATGAAAACTTGGCCAACTCTTCAACAGAGGAGAAAAAAACCCTCCAACTTTTTCCCTATATTTTTGCTATATTTTCATTCACAATAAATCCATATTAAAATGATGCTATAATGTGACAGGGACTAGGTGTGTGCAAAACCACAAGAAGAAGGAACAGCCTTTGGTAATGTTACACGGTACTCAAGGTAAAGATATAATGGAAATACTTTGTGGATTTGGCTTGACATGCTGATGTGACTCATACTACAGAGATGTAATATGTGGGATATGTTAAGTTCCACTGAAATAAAAGTAAATCTCTGCAGTTTTAAAAACTGTGATTACTACTAATGTGGAAAAAGAAAAATTGTATCAAGGGCAAGTCTAATTGTAAAAGCGTTAATTTTGCCAAAAAGAGTATCTGCTACAATTGAAAAAAAAAACATTTAGGGGAATTAAGTTCAGGTGAGCTCACCCCACGGCTTCTCAGTTGTGAAGCATGAAGTACAGGAAAATTTGCTCGTTCTGTGACAGTAGTTCTTACTGTGGCAACTAGAATCAACTTATTAAAGGTCAAGTTAAAGCAACATTTCCCTACTACTATTTTATCCACTAAAACTGTCGCTATTACCGAAACAATAACTGAAAATGAGATGTATTGTCCAGCAAGGAATGGTCCACACTGACATGCACTGTAGTAAGAGAAGTATGTGCACAGAGTAGGTCCTGGCAATAAATATTTTCTTGCCTCAAAAATCAATCAAAATCCACACAGTGTAGCACATCACACTGGCGCTGCTGGCTGTGACTTCTTCAAGGTCAGAATGCGCATTGTTTGCCTTGAAATTACAATAGGAAAAACGTTTCTTTTGCACATGCATCTTTCCAAAGTTAACACGTACAGGAAACACTTCAAACCGGTCAGAAAGGCAATCTCTCCCACTACTCTGAATCTGGAGGCAGTGCAGACCATTAGCTGTTAGTCAGCCGCACAGCCCCACCTAAGGAGCCACCCGAGGGTGCTCTGTCAGAACCAGCTTACGGTGCAGCTGAAACACTGTGAAGCACCTAATAAACTAGATATACATACTCTGCTATGCAAGAACAATGGCACTGTTGTACTCTCTTTATCCCATAACAACCATGAAAAATAAGAATAAGCTAAGACAGGCAATGCTATACCTGAGAATTTTATAAAGAAACAGAGTATGTTTCCCTAGGAGCAAGGGAACAGATCTTCAAGCCCTTCTGACTAGGAATAATTAACAAAAGAGTTTGCAGAGAAGTGTATGCATTTGTGTGTATGAATCGTTACCAAAAAAGAAAGGAACATGGGAAAAGCTTTATCCTTTCTAGCATACCAGATGGAGTGTTCAAAAGACTGTCCACTTACTTACATTTACAAGATAGATAGGGTATACACTTCTGCCTTATTTAGAGGATTTGCCTCTTCTAAAGGTGCGATAGAAGGGGAACCTTTATCCAACATCTTGGGACCATGAGGGCTGATGATCAGAGCGCAGCATGTTCCTTTTACTGTGTATGAAACAGTGTTGTCCTCTCAAACCACCACATCGCCAGTCACGTATATACTTCTAACATTATAGATAACTTGAGGCCTTTGGTTGTTGTTCTACACTTGCATTTTGAATGATGCCCTACAATATGCTGATTTTCTAACTTTTTGTTCCTGTCTATGTATTTTCTAAATGCCTTTTACGTGTCTAACATAAGCTCTTTCAGCTTATAATAAACACCACTTGGAAAAAAAAGATGTTTATATATACTTATATAAAAGGCTATAGTAATCTCCTACATTATGCAGATAACGCTGCTGTTTTTAATTAGAAGACTTTTATTTTAAACACAACAATCTTATTGTAAAAGACACTAAACTATTTTTCAGTTAAAAGAGGTCCTACTTTAAGACAATGATAGCTAACGGGTTTGGCTAACACAAAACATTACAATATTGATGCCACAGGGGAAAAAAAGGTCTTAAGATTTTAGGGACAGAATTCTGGTTTCAAATAGGGCACTTGCACCTATTCTTCAAGTTCAGAACTCTTGCTTTTTCCCAATATCTAGGTGATGTGGGCATATTTGGATAGAAATTAATGGCAATCATTGCTCAGTAAAGCTTTGTCTTTTATTACCTAACGTCCTGAGTAGCTCAGCTGTAGTCCTGTATTTAGGCCGTATTGTAATTACGTGAGAATTTTGTGCACTGGGAACTGCTGGAATCGACCATCTGGCCCTTTCAATGCTGTTTCAACCTCTTGTCACATCCTCAAATATCATACAGATGCCCTTTCCTTTTTACTTTTGGGCAACTGTCAGGAATAATCTTGGAAAAGAACGCAACTTTGGGAACTAGCTATCCACAGAGACAGCAGAAGGGCTTCACAGGAGGAAATGGGGGCAGTGTCCATTAGACAACACTAAGCATGTTGGTTATACTAGAAAAAAAAAATGTGATTTTAAATTACCAAGGTAGCTTAGTACAAGTTGGAATGGTGCTGTTATCTCTTCTGAAGTATCAAGAGTGTCAGCAAATAGCTTTGGTTGTACAACTAGGCACCAGTGATTCAGGGGCTGGAGATAAAAATGAGGAGTTGTACACTTAATATCCTGCTTACCTATCTGTAAATCCAAATATTCCATCAAAAGAAAAGTAATTCTTTTAACGTATCACTGTCAGTTATGTCCTTCTGGCCCACTCTCCTTGCTCACAAGCTGAATATTTCTCATGCTAAACAGTTTATTAACCCCTAATCACCCAGGTACTTCTGGACTTGATTGCATGTGTAATTACCTTTTGTCAGGTACAATTTGCCTGATAAACATGTCAGAACACTTGCTGCTTAGTCTGTTGAAACAGATAAATGCTGTCTTTCCACAGCCTTGGGGCATAATTAACAGGGAAAAAAAAGGCAGTTATAAAAACACACAGAAGCTGATTCAGTGAGGCCAGAGTTCACAGCATGCAGCCCGCCAAGGCCCATTGCCTGGCCCGCTATGCTTGCCTGAGCGCTTACTGAGTTCCAGCCTGCTGTGACAGGGCAACAGGGGCGGCCCTCAAAAACTGAGATTTAAAGTAGGTTTCCACGTGAACTTCAAAAGAGTGGGATGATGCCTGTTTGGAAAAAAAAAAAAATCAACAAAGTGAAGCAGCAGATAATGATATTGGTAGAGTCCCTGTCATCGTTATGTGTTATGCGCTCAAGCAGACTCTCTGGGATGGGACCAGGAAGCGGAAAACTAAAAGAAGGCAGGGAAAAAAAAAAAAAAAATAAGGGCAAGATTAAAAAAAAAAGAATAAAAAAAAAAAAAAAAAAGCTTTGTGGCATTCTTGGGCTCAGTTGCTTCTGATTTCTGCCCTGTAGTGTTTGCAGGTTATGCACCCACGCACTACAGGGAGTGCAAAAAAAGAAATCCTTACCTGACCTCTGGATAACCCAAACAGGAGATTAGCCCATTTCCAAGCAAAGCAGGTTGTCACACTGTTAGGCCAATTGCTTCTATTGACACTTTGCATAAACATCTTACACAGGGTGATCAGAAAGGACTGTTATGCCATTAACGCTCTTTTTATTTTTTTATACCTAAGCCTTACAGAATAAAGGCCTTTCTGGGTAAGGGATAACAAAAGGGTCAAAAGGTCACAAACATTCTTTTAAGTAGGTAAAAATCGCAGAAGTTTAGATTCACTGAAAAGTGCAAATTGGAACTTTTTTGCATGTTGTGACATTCCAGCATGCTCAGCTTTTTCTAATTTTACTTTTAGCAAATTCATTAATCTACTTAATTGTGTATTTTTACTTTTACTTTTAAGCAAGAAAATGCTACAATCTTCATTTTAGGAAATAGCAAGCTGTCTAATCTTCCTACCTAATCAGTAATCTAAACAGATTTAGACATTACCGTTAAAATCCTTATGGGGAACAGTGTGAAAATATATAGATTTTTTTCTTGAAGTGGTACGATTGAACAGTCTCTCATATACAGTTTTCACCTATAATTTGCACAGCTTGTGATTTTCACTGTGTACAGCAAAATATTCTATATTTTCCTTTGTTTTGTTTTTGCTTTGATCGGAGATGGTAACAATCTCCCTTTAATAGTATAAAAGCCACCTGCTGGGCATCGCAGACTACAGCTAATTGGTAAATTCTTTGAAATTTAGATATAATGGATTTTGACCTCTTTAATTAAAAAAATCCCAAAGCCTAGAATACTGGTGAACTCTTCTGGGAAATGAACGGTGCCAAGCATATACAACTGCAAGCTATGCAAAATCTTTTCTTAGGAGAGAATACAGAAATAACATTGCAATTTTTTCCTTGAGGATGCATGGCTTTTGACCTAGAAAAAAAGCCCCATGACTGTTGTTAGCTATGTATCATTTAAGTCATTAAAACAAAGGAATAGCAAATATACTAATATATCAATTATTACTATTTGTATTGGGGTTTAGAGCTGAAAAGCTCCAAAGATGAAGAGAACTTTTTCATTTTAAACACAGTAAGCTCACAAAAGCCACTCACAAATGGCTCACTCCTCATTTCTCACCCCAAGGAGCTCACACTGTACCTATGTACACCTTTTATTCAGAAGAACAAACGGGTTTGATGACCGAAGAGGAAGCCTGTCAACCAGAACCATTGTTGTTTCATAATTTCTGACATAACGTTAACCTTTCAGTGGAGCTATAATCTCATCGGTTTGTGAACTCTGAGGCAGCGCTGCCTTCCTTTTGTGAAAACACTTATTTATGCTCTGCCCAGCATAACGGGGCCATGGTGCATGACTGGGACTCATAGGCACTGCAGTAACATAGCTACACAACAATGACACTTTCTTTTTAGTCTCTGCTTATGTTTCATGCACAAGTACACACGAATATACGTTACACAGGTATACACTTACTTCCAGCAAATTAACAAAAAAAAAACCCCGCATGAACATGAAGATAACACCCCCATTAATTCCCCAAATGTTATCTCCCTGTGTATTAAAGCATGCACACCATGAAAACACTTACTAGATTGGAACTAAAACGTGAAGGACCAGAATCAGAACTGGACAAAGACAAATCTTGGTCACTCTAAACATTTCCTGGACGCAAAGGAACAACAGAAGTATTTAAAATATAGGTATCTAAGTCCAGCTTACAAGGAAAAAAGAGTTTGCTAACTATAAAATAACACTGCGCCAACCAAATGCAATTATCACTTAATCAGTTGGTGTTCGTTACTGCTGACAAGTATCTTGTTAGCCTGGTTAGCAAGTCTGCCTGCCACTTGCCAAAATATTTTGTTTTGTTTACTCCTGGTGACTTATTTTGTGAGTGTGGTGAATTTTAAAATTCCCCCTACTGATCACATAACTGGAATAACACACATTGGTCTTGTATTTCAAAGTGTAAATTGATCTCTCGATCTGTGAATGTCTCCCTATAGTTTATGCTACCCTTTTTCTGGATTGGTATAACAAATGCATTTTCAAAGTGATGTTATGGGGACTTAGCTATGCAATTCCCATTAGTGTCAATGGGGGTCGCAGGCTAAATTCCTAGGCAATGCTTTGAAAACTGAGCCCTGGATTTTCAAAGGAAGGATAGTTTGTGTTAGAAAGGCAGTGTCTTTCAGTTTTTAAGTCACTGCATTAAAACGTGCCTTTTTTTTTTTTTTAAAGCACTATGCATTTTGAAATTGTGCCTAAATTGGGGACATTTAGATGTTCACAAGAATGAAAAAGTTTTATATTTAAATGCTTCCATCTGTTTCAAATTTATAAGTGAAAATCATATCTGTCACTACCATGAATGTTGGGATACAATCTTTAACACATTTGTAAGTGTATAATGTATAAACTCAGGGGTTATGACAGCTGAACCACTGGGAATTACTGTTATGCTAAGAAAAAAACAGAAGTTACTTGTGTTCAATTAAGTCCTTTATAACCTAAATTCTCTGAAAGGGCAGAATTCGTTCCTAAAATCTGGACCTTGAGGTACACTCTGAGAGATGTCTGGTCTTGTTATATTCATGAGCAAGCCCAAATACATTTTTTATTCTTTGGCACTTCAAATGAACTTAGGCCTGCCTACAAACGAAAACACTTGCTGTTGAAGTCATGTGAACAAGCTTGTTGCTGTTACCATAACCAGAAAAACACTCACAATGTATAATTTTTACAAATCCCATTAAAACTTCAAGCAGCCCAAGATGTAACATCTGAAGAAAGTCACTGAGGCAAATATAAATAGCTAGGCCCTATGCAATACACAATATAGCAACAAGTAATACCTCTTCAAAGAAGATTTGTTTAATTACAGTGCAAATGTTTATTATGAAGTGTGTTCTTCTTCATCATTAAAGAATAAGCTGGACTAGTAGCAAAAGAACCGTCTTTTGAGTCTAGAAACAGGGAAGAGTTTGAAAAGCAGGAGCTTGGCAGACAGTCAGGCTCCAGAGGGCACGGGCTCGGGCCAAATTGCTCCTGTCAAGCCCGTTAGCCCGTACACGAAGTCCCTTTAGACAAAGCATAAAACTGTGTCAATGGTAAAATTTGTGTGGATTAAAAATTGTGTATTATGCAATGGTCAGGTCATTCACCATTTATTTTGTTTTTGAGCTTCTGATGCAGAGGCATACACGCTCAAACAGCACACAGCGGTGACAAGTGCAACCCCCCAAAACAGGACATCTGCCTCCGACCTGAATGAGATTCTGAAAACACAATTTCAGCTGTTAAAATTATGAAGCATTTAGTATAGCACAGTTAAATTTAAGCTGTCATTTTCATTTGGCTTCTGGGTTTTTTTTAAACACAGGTTTGTCAGTAGTACTTAAACATTGAAATTTACCAAAACCATTATTAACTGAAGAGGCAATTTTTACAGTTTAGTTTATTTAAACTTAGAATTTGTATAAGGAGTTTTTTCAACTGCATGAGACTTGTAACTGGCTTGCTTTAAACTATTTGCTTATCTACAAAATAATGCCATAAATAGCACGTGAAGTGGCACAGTACCTTAAAATAAGTTTCTTGGGGATTAAAACTGTATTGTTTGTCTCAATCCTTCCTGTAAAAATCCATTTGAGGTGTTTCACTAAAAAGATGTATTCAAAAATTTCAAAATCTAATGTTAAAACTACATTTTAACCACCTTCTCTGGTTTAGAGAAGGTGGGACTACTTAAAAATCATCTAACTTGGTGTAACTGGAATAAAATTTAAACACAAAACACGTTCACTTCAGCTTCCATGCTGTGTTCTGGAATTGAACACTCTTGTCCCATCTGTCATATTTAATATTTAGCAGTATCCATGTGAGTAACTCCAGATGCCTGCAGTGTCACCAGAGGTCAGTATATATACCATACCACGAAAAGTCATTATCTGACAAATGCTGTTTTGAACTAACTAACCCAAACTGTCCTTGTATACACACACATCTAATCTATAAAGTCAGGCTGCTGTACCCTAGAACTAGACATCCGTAGTGGTCTGCCCAAGTATAGTTACAACTCCAAGTTTAAATTTCAGTCTGATTACTTCTAGGATTTCAGGAAGGAGTTTTAGATACACGGCCCTGGTGTGCGAATGTAAACTGATGGCTATGGGAAGACAAGTAAGCATGGCACAGCTCCATGGCATCAGCCTTGTGCTCACAGAGGAGGCGAAGACTTCAGCTCTTTGTGTGAAGCTGCAGCTCACAGAACTGACCCAGGAAGCCACCAACTTGGCCACTGGGAATTAGCAATTCAGTGGTAGAACAGGATATTTCCTTCTCCTAGCTTTCCAGTTATTTCTTGTCATATTCTGACTCGGACCAAAACACCAGCGGAAATTACATCTAAGAAAAATACTGAAATTACATTGTTACAGATTGAGGCTTCCAATCTAACAGGAAGATATACATCAGGTCTATAAGGTTTATGAGCATCTCTTGAATCTGCAGCATTTGGTCTCCACAGAGGTCCATGATCTCTAGTGTGCACTATGAAACACATCATCTCCACTGAGGTAACCTGGGGTTCTACAGCAGGTAGGGGAAAGTAGTTTGTTTCAACACAACAGTCTAATTATTTTTTAATCTATAACTTTTTGGTTTGGTTTATTTTTAAGATTTGTGCAGTTCTCAAAAAGCTGCAGATCTAAAATAAAAAAATCACAGTCTCAGTGCTCTGGATTCTTCTCTTAGGTGGCCATCAAAGCCCTCAGCATTTTACATACAAGGTATTTCTCTGAAAAGCCTCTGCAGGAAGCAGATACAAATATGGCAACTGTTTAATAAAGTATCTCAGCTGATCTTGGGTGCTGAGTTAGAATACGTGGAAAGCCACTGAAATCTAAGACATAATAGGCCAGAAACCAGCATCGTTTTGTCTACATCCAGAAACAAAAATCCAATGCACTCCATAAGGCACAGACACAGATGTGCTCATCATGAGTTTACTGTAAACAGATAGTTATTTCTTCCAAAGTAGTGCATTCAGGGTATGGCTGCATAACCATCCTTCATAGCAGATGAAGTTACATCCCTTAGGGAAAGCTACACTAGACCTGGGAACCACTGGACAAGGAATTCCACAATCAGTAGCTCAGGAATGTAAATATAGACAAGTTAAAAGCAAAGCCAAAATCACTAGACAAAAGTTTCATATTCTTTCCCGGACAACCTTCACTTTCTTCTTCAGCTACTACAAGACGTTTACTTCCACATTTATATCTATCAAATGACTCTAAAAATGTTTTAGAAAATACTACAGCCCGTATAAAATTCTGGTACTTGTTTTTGTTTTTCTTGTTTAGATAACTTGGTTTAGCAAAGGCTTCTGAGCCCAGTAAGTTGCAGTAACAAGAAACCCGGATAGCTCAGAATTTGTTTTTTGTTGGCTTTTTGCAAAAGATCTTTCTTCTCCTGCTGCTATGTTTGCAAACATATTAGGAAAAACTCTTTCTGCTTAATGTCAATAGGCCAATGTTACTTCTTTTCTAAGAAACACATCTTCAAGAAATTATTCTCCTTAGAAGTTGATTGTTTCCCTTTGGAATATGCCTTTTCTCCTCACTTCTCAGGTGACAATATTTCTTAAAATATTTCATCTGAAAAATTATTTGTTACAATTGCTCTGGAAAACAGAATAATTCCAAACTATGTAATATGTTATTTGTAATAATTACTCTTCATATTTTACCTCCAACAGATCCCAATATACATGGAACTTTTGCTGAGTAATGATGGCACAATTCAGCCTCTAATGCCTCCTGCAATTTGAAAACCTCTTCCCCTGATTTTACTTGCCACTTTGAAATGTTATCCCTTTCTGGTGAGTAATCCTGTGCTAGATTCTTTTGCTTCTTAAACGAACATTATTCTCACCCTTTATTGACTGACCACATCTATTATCACATGTAAGCAGTGTTAATCCTCTAGTAATTAACACCCCTATTAAAGTAATTTTAACTCAAAGAAGTTTAAATCGCATTATTGGTTTTATTTAATTAAGCTACGGGGACTGTTTTACACTGTCGTTTGAGTTTTCAGCTTGTGCCTTTTCAATCTACCAGTTACACAGGTTCCCCCTGCCCCCCTAGTTACCTGTGTATTTGTGTCTAGGAATTATTCAATATTATTCTCTTTCACAGTGAACTTTTTAAACTATCCTCTATGTCAATGGATGCAAGACCTAGACACTATACTGAACATATTACCATTCCCAAACTATAATTCGGGTGTGCATTTCAATGATATTATCAAATCTATCCTTCCACAGGGTTCAATACCTTGTCAGTGCTTAAAATGAAAGACCCACTTCTAGTGTCCTTCTCATACATCCTAAGCAAGGGCAAAGATTTTTATTTAAACTTTAGACTGGCAAAAAGAAAGGAGAATCTGAATGCACTGAGTTGTGCCACATACAAAGGCTGGCTCAGCACTTCTTCTGTTACTTCAAAAATAAGTCAGGTTTTAAAATTGCATTTTTTTGTGTCTACTGCATGGTCCTTTCTGTGGGAAAATATCTGAGGGCCTATGTTCTCTTACAGATCTCAGGTAAGCTACTCAACTGACATGTTTGACACCGGGTCAAAAGATGAAAACTGTCTTCTGATTTAACTGCATCATGTTACACCGTGCACTCTGGAAGAGTGTGGGCTAATTGTGTGTCCTCCTGGAACGATTTCCTGGAGGCACGCCACTGAAACCGGGAAAGCTTGCGTTCTCCTGGGAATAAGGCAACCTGATGGTTTCATGGACTTTATACACCATTAACTGTGTACTGAAAGTCCTTTCTTTCCTTTGGGTAAAAACATCTCTTCGAATTTCTACTGTTTAAAAAAGAAATGTTCTTAATGGGTCTCAGCATAAACCATGGAAAATGATAAACATCGAAAGAAAAGGATAAGAACAATAATGTACATTTCTAGACAGGAACTGACTTTTTCTTTTTTTTTGTCCTTCATCCCATATCTTTAAGTTCTTCTTTTCTCCCCATCATCTACTGCTTCCATCTACTCATCTTTTGACTTTTTTTTTCCCCCATTTCTTTGCATTTCTGTTCTTATTCATTCTTTTTTCTCCCACCATCACTCTTTCTATGATCGCGGGGTCTTCTAAGTTGCACTGCTCCTTTGCTACCAATGCTCTAGGGAAAGTCCTCTCCAAGAGTTTTTCTTTAGGTTCTAAAATATAACCTATATGTGAATCTTCTATGTAAACTTTATTCGTTATTTCAATATTCTTTAAAACAGTGCAACTTGTAAGATGACAAATTGCTCCAAATCTGACACACCCATAAGAGCCATACATGTTAACATGGTATAAGCCAGTATGATATAAAACTGTGCCTAAGAACATGCTGGTTCAGTCATTGCTTATAGTACAATTAGTTCACTTCATTCAGAAACCAGTTATTTACATAACAGTATGAAATTCAATCATTTCTTTTGCCACCTATTAGTATCTTTGTACTAACAGAAAGAAAATACGAGGGTTTCACCTCCCAAATTGCACTGACTGACTAGAGGCAGTCAGATAGTCAGAATAATATTTTTTTATTTGTATTTCTGCAGTGCTAAAACACCCAGCTGAAGATCAGTGTCACATTATGGTACATACTGTACAAACACTTCTGAAGATATGATCTTTTTTCTAAGACATTATGATCCAAATGAATAAACATTCATTAAGTACATTTCACTTACTCAAGTCCTTGCCATACTATGTCTATGAAATTCCTTCCTTGTGTTGTTATTGTTCTGAAGCAGAGAACAATTCTTGTTTTCTTGTTGTAAAAGACTCCTTTGATTTTGATTTTACTGGATTTTACATTTGCCCTATAGTGACTTCCAAAGAAGAGATGGACTAACTTTCTTTTTCACAGAAGAAACTAGCAAAAGGAAAAACATGGGATATTCTGCCTGCTGCTTGTGATTGACAGATAATTTAGAGAAGGAATGGAACCTAAATATGTTGATTGATGCAACTGAAAAAATACTGAAGGCAAATCTGTAGGGCTAAGGGGTTAGTAGTGTTGCCCAATACATACTACATACCAGTGATACTACCAGCTTAGCTAAGGCTAGAGGATGTAAGCAATTCTGGGGCAGAAATTATTGAATACGGTAATGCAGCTACCAGTCCCATGGCTCCCTGATGGGAGACCAGGACTCATAGATGTTAAGAGAGTACAAATAACAAGTAACTTGAAGGAAAACAATAATGTTCTTCTCTTGTGTTGTTCAATTAACAATGCTCATTCATTACTCACAGGAACCACGTACCACCCACAGGATTCAGAGGAAGTCCTGTGGAGCTGGGGGCTCCAAAACTGAACTCCATCCATCAGCTCAGGGCTACAGAAAGGGCCCAGATACAATTGTAGAGATCCTGCAGCAACTCGCTGTCAGCAGGAAGACAACAGCTTGATATAATGTATTCACAAACTTCAGGAAAGTCATGCACCCAAATCTTCCTTCCTTGCATTTACATAATTTCTTACATGACAAAGATAAAGGTGAGGATCAGATGGGGAGCAAAACTGCTAGCAGAAGAAAACTAAAGAGAAACTTCATTCCACTGAATAACTTCCACTGAACGGGATGTGTATCACTGACTCGAAGAAAGGGCAAGTAGGAGTTTACAAATACAATAGGCACATGGATCAATTTCTTCTAATTCAAGCAAGAGATTTGTTAATTGAGAAATTATCTGAAAGTGAACCTTCTGAAACTTTTCTACCAACCAGGTCCTTCTGCAAAAGAATAAAACCTTCTCCAGATAAAGCTTATATAGTGCCTTCTCTCATAATGTCCTTGGAAATAACTGCTTCATAAATAGTCTCCCAGACACGTAGCATGCCAGTTATTGAAGAAATTTAGTATCTTGCCCAAGAAAACTGAAGCCTTTGGATTCTGGCATTATGGACAGGGTATAATCGGGACACGCACTTCAACTACCAAGGATACAATTTTAGTGCCATTTAGGTCATGACCTTACAGGAATTTCCTCTGTAACTATGGGATGAGCTTTCCTGAACAGAAAGATTTTCCAGAGATACGAAGTTTTCATCGTAACGATAGCTCTGTAGGTTTTGAATGAATTGATTAACTATTTCTAAACCTTGTCTTATGAAAGTACCAATGACTAAGAAGAAGAGCTGAAAGCTGATTAAATATGACAGTTGGTAGTATTCAGATCAGGACTCAGATATGTCCATCTAAATAGTCTTGACAGCAGCTTTTGCCTACCTTTTTTTTTTTTTTTTAAATATCTACTTTGATCAACCTCTCCAGTGAAACTTTAAGTAATTTCTGCGATGGTACTATTTAGAAGCTGGAACTCCCCTGCACTGCTCTAAGAAGTCAAGTGTTTCACCTGCATGTGACAAATGAGATCAATAAATGCCATTTCTTGTCTCAGTTCCAAAAATTACAAACTCACCTAACAACAACAAAACCCCGCTCTTGTTCAACTAAGGCTTACGTTCTTATGCAAAGGCTGTTATCTGCAGGTCTCTAAGTCAAGCTGAGCCAGTGCTTCACAAGTTCTGTAATTTTCTAAATACACAGTACAGATTTCTTGTCAGCTCATCTAATTCTTGTGTATATCTGGTTCGGTAAGTGGAGAACTAAGAGAATTGTATCCCTTAAATGAACTAGCTTAAAGAAACAACAAGAAAATTATTTTCTTATTTTTGATAACTTCCATGGTTTAGGTACCTACAGCATTCTTTACTGTCAGTTAGGAGATGACATTCAGTTTAAGCATTATACCTTTCACCACATAGTCTTTTGTGCGCAATCTACTATACTTTCCTCTGGAGAAACTGGTACAGTTTCTGCCATAGATGGAGTAGTGTATCTTGTAAGTTAAATGGCAATAGGTGTATCATTTTAGTTAAGTAAGGTATTGATAGGGCTACTGAAGTGAAGTAACAGCATTTGTACACTGAGTTTTTAAAACCTGTTTTCAGGTATGTTGCCTCATTGTCAGTAAGCCAGGATCTAGAGAAAACTTGGTACGCTATCAGCATGTTATTTGCACTTCTCTGCTGAAAAAGGGGCACTCAGATGTCGAGCTGGATACAATCTGTTTTGCACTGAATTTGATGACTGTTTTAATGTCCCAAAGAACACACATACACCTAATACCTGGCATGTGTGCTTAGTTCCTGGCAGTAACAGGGTAGGAGTACCTACTGCCAGTAAATGACTGACTTGCCATCCTGCTTTGATTCTGCAAATCCTTATCAAGATAGTGTATCCAAAGCCATGCTTGTTTTTTACCCCCACTGCTAATTTCTGTGCATTTGTTTCCAAAGCTTCCTAATTCTTACCAGCTGGCAGGTATAAATCCCATCCCAGTAATGAGCTGGCTTGTTTCTGTGTACAGAGCACTGATTGAGATCTTCCTCACAAATATCTATACACACAACTTGTGGTCTGAGCCTACTGCGATTACCTACAGGTTTCACAGAATCTAGTTGAAACAGAGAAAAGTAAGAGATTGGGGAATATAAGCGCTTACAAACAAATTGTCATGTTTGTGTGAAGAATTCCCATTTACTTGTAAGAATATAGTACTCTGGAAAGACATTGTGCGTCCCCTGCAAGCCAGATAACACACATTTAGCATGCAGTCATACTCAACTGTCATTTTGAACACAGGTATGCATATGCACGCTATCCCTGTATGATGCAAATACATGAGATATTGAGCCTTGAAGTGTTGCTGTTCTGCTCAGTGTGCCTCAAGCCCTCCTTCTGCTTTAGTGCAGCATTTATGGAGAAGGGGGAGGCCAGCAAGAGCGCTGCCTTCCTCTCCCAGCAAAGTGAGGATGGTCTGAAATCCAGAGAGGTGCAACTCCTGTTTCATTGCTGTCTGAAATCTGAGCTCCTTTCTTTAGCTGAATAAGCAGCATTGCACTGAAAACTAGAGAAGCACAAATCCCATTACATAGCACCCTGAGGCTGGGCTTCATGTTACAGATGTAACATGCTCCTCTGCTTTTTCAGAGAAGCTGTGGAGTGCATGGCAGGGGGAAAGGGATCAGTAAGCATTGTGAAAGAGCCTCTGTGAAGATGAAAGTCTCAACAACCATTTCCCTCAGGAAGCAAAAGATGAAATATTCTATACTAATAATTTTGCTAATTAAAAAATCAAACTGTTGCCTTATGAAAGAGAGGCTTACTTTTATCTTTAAACTCTGAAGTTTTTAAGACTTACTCCTAAACATACTGTTAGGGATTTCTCCCTCTTGGAAAATCCTGATGTTTTTTCAGTTCAAGACTCTTCTCTGGAGTAGAGGCCAGGGGTGGGTGTACCCTACTAATTTCAAAGCCTAGGCACTGTGTGGGCTGGCAGCCTGTGAAGGAAGCCACAGCACACCTTTAGAGGCCTCAACCTCCAAGAGTCACGGTGGATAGGTTTGGCAACAGGCTGCAACTTACTCTCTAAGGTCTACTGAAGGGCTCAAGAGCATTCTCCACAGGGAACGCAGATGGTGAGAGCTTCGGCATGCTGCATGTTGGGGGAATCAGAGACAAGCCAGAGCTGAAATGCAGTTACTACCACAGGAAATGAATTTAAATTAAACACTGCAAACAAAACAGTGGGGAAGACTGAGCTGTCAGCGTGCCTTTAGTGGCAGACAATCCCGTGGCTGGGATTGAAGCCCAGTGATCTGTTACACTGTTCCTACCTACAATAAGTTACTCCTGAGTTTATCAGAAGGACAGTATCATCTCTCAGTGATGAAAGAGAAGCAAAGAAGAAAGAGGAGGACTATATTAAGTACTAGTAAGAATTTTGTCCTTCAAATAAACTTACATCTGTTGCATGCAACACTACAGTTCAGAGGGTTAGCAATATTTCTCACCAACAATACACCAGAAAATGCCTTACAAAGTAGATGGACAAGCAACCCAAGAAACTATCAATGTAATTTCCATTATGCTTTGGAATCAGAAGAAAATTTATTACACTTTTAAATATCAGGTATCAATTTTTAGAAGGAATACATATTGTGTATTACCACTAACTTGAGCTCATAGTTAGTGGTAATAGGTAAGCACTCAAAAGTGCTTACCCACATGCTTATTTACACACATCATAAACAAAAGTCTGACAAAAATGTATCTTCTAATGTTTCCATGGTACATTATTCTGTATATTAATCACATTGATTGCATTATGACTTTATGTCTAATTTGTCTCTAATGTTAGCAAAATGTTAACAAGAAATTGCTGAAAATCTTTGAGAATTTTCTCCCATACCTATGCAGAATTTATGGACCTTGTCATTCACAGCCCTTGGTCTCCCAGACTGGGGGACACCACTATCAGACTGTAAACTCTATGTTACCATGTGGGTGGAGATACTGCTACGGTGGTTGCTTAACTCTCATACCAACAGCAAACGATTATGTTCACTTGAGAACAGACTGGGGGACACCACTATCAGACTGTAAACTCTATGTTACCATGTGGGTGGAGATACTGCTACGGTGGTTGCTTAACTCTCATACCAACAGCATACGATTATGTTCACTTGAGATGGCTGCCCCTGTTGCAGGACCAGCACTGACAGCAACCGGAGGATATTAACAACATGTACTGAAGTGCCAAAAGAACACAGATGAGACACAGTTCTCCTCACCCCTGGCAAAATAAGGAAATTCCACAATCATCAAGCTAGCTGAGTACTTGCCTGAGATCAGACAGTAGAGGAAGAAGGCCTGTTTGAAACTGAAGTAGTGCTCGTGGCAGAGAGAAACATGAGAAACAACTTGTGAAATCAAAAATGAAAAAAAGTCAAGCTACATTTGCAGCTTAGGTTATAAATCTGCAGGCAATGATTTGATTTCAAGAATAGGCATTTGTTACCACCCAGTTGGTTAGAACCAGGAAATTTGCCCTAGGACAACTGTTGACGTCTCAGGCTACTACCAGGTTATCGTTCCTGTCTGCTACCCACTACACTGGCTCTCCAAAGAATAATGCACAAATTGTAAGATTCAGGCCTTTTCCTCACAGTGTTTAAGTGTCCAGGACATCTAAGAAACTGCCTCACATTCCAGAACTGTAACCCTAGTCTTTAAGCACTAAAGAACAGATCATAACCAGGACAAACCTAATTCATGTCGGAGGCTGAGCTTCCTCAGAGACTAATTCAAGTAGGACGAACTAAGACCTGTTTACTTTTGAAGGTTAATTCCAATTGACCTAGGATCTGAATTGGTAGCAAAATCCCCAAAGTTCATTCCACCTCACGTTGGACCACTGCGCTATTTACCCAGGCTCCCTATATAGACAGTAGCGAGAGATTATCTTCAGAGAGCGATGCAGGTTGCAGGAGAGCTGGGTCATCTTCATGAGATGCCAGAGACCAGTCCCTTTAAAGCAGTACATGCCACTTTGATAATCGCCTTGCTGAGCTGGCCTGTCCCTCAGTGGCTTTAAATAACTGGGGTGAAAGGGTGCACGTAGGTATGACCTTAGGTCATATGCTAAGACGAGTGGCATGACGCATGATACAATTACTGCAGCTGTACAGAACCATGAGTCTATCCCAATTTTCTTAGCAGCTGCTTGCTGCTTTAGAAGCTGCTAAACTAGCCGGAGCTGCAAGTTTCTAGATTATCATGGCCACGTGATTCTCTTAGTAGTATGCACTATGTGTGATCAGCCAACCACATCAAGCCACCTCTGTAAGATGCTGAGATACTATGGTTATGGGAATAGCACAAAAATCTTTATTGACTAGGGTTTCTACAGATTACTAAGATCTTTAAGGAGCATGTTAAGTATGACAAGAGCTTAAGAGGGGACAGTATAATGAGAAAGAGGTGGCTCATCAAAGGGGACATTGGTAAGTGCCTGCCCCTTCGTGATTCCTGGCCTCTTAGAGCTTCCTGCTACTAACTACTGTTCTCTTAGAAGCAACTCTTTCTCATGCCAACTGTTTCTCTTTCTGTTTGCTCTTCTATGTCTGTGGAAGGAAGAAGGAAAGAAGTGGGCTTGCTGGGGACAACATGCTGTCCATACATTGTCTTCAGGGAAAGACGGAGGATCAGGAACTGTTAGGATGAAAATACCTATGGCAGTTCTTTTCAAAGCTGCTCCTCCCCCTGTGCTAATAATCCAAGTGTAGCTCTTCCCTCTCTGTCTTCCAAGCTGACTCCTTGTAAGTGACTTGACTTCTTTAGTAAAATGTGCTACAATATTCTACTGCCCAATCCTCATTAATCTTACACATTGCCCTAGTACGAGAGAGAGAGAGTAAGCTGTTGTTGAGATAACTGGCTTCCATTAGCAACCATGTGATTGGCAGGACGATAAAGTCTTTTCCCTTGCAGGTCAGCTGCTTTTTAAGAAGAGGGCAATCCTGCTGATCCATCTTTTAGCTACAGTCTCTCACTGAGTCCCAAATCTCCTGCCTTTTAGCTTTGATACGGTTCAAGCTTTCCCCCTTGTATCAGCCCCTACCTGTCATCAGCTCCTCTGTACCAAACAGCCAATATCAGGAGTTTGACCTCAGGGCACAGTCCGGGTGGGCAGGTAAAACCTGACCACTGGACCTACTTCCTTATCTTTCATATCCTGCAATTCATGAAGAAGTATCGAATTCAAACTAAAAAACAGAAGCATGACCTTTTATAAGAACTTTCTGAAAAAGGCTCTGTTGCCTTTCTAAGTATTCTTGAAAAGAACTGTCATCCACCCTATTAAGATAGAAATGGATCACAAATAAGGAAGAGAGGGAAAACATTGCAAATCCTTACTAAACGGTAAATGTTTTTAATGTGTGCTTGCAATACCTTTTGGTGAGGCACGCAAAAATATAGTAAAAAACAAACCAAAACAAATACACTAGAACTATTCTACATCTACAAGCTCCAATTGCAACCCAATAGAGTTGCCCAGACTTTTGCTGTTTATAAAGTATCTGAAATTGATTAGATTCCCATGGCATACAGAGCATCCTCTATAAAGCGTTACTTGCATCAAGAGAATTCTAAATATAAGTTGCTAACATAAACTGAGAGCTATCATAAGCAACATAATATCCCTATTTATGTGACATGCTTGACAGTTGGTGCTTAAAACATACAAAAATATTCTTTATTTCCTGTAGCAAGTATGGACACACCCTGCCCTCCTGCATGGCTGGAAATCACGTTTTCCCTTGAAACAAACATAGGCTCTGCAAGGATTTATACCACTTAGGTGGATGACAGAAATGGTGCCAAAATCTCTCAACGTCCTTTCCCTTCAACTAAACTGACTTAGTACAAATTGGAAGATATTTAGTCACTTCTAACATTGATAATAAAAGGAGAATAAAAAAGAATCCAAAAGAGGAAGACTGCTAGTCAAGGCAAGACTTGTGGTGTTTGAAGTCTGGCAAAGTGTATCTTTACATACTGAATTCTGGAACTCCTAATGCACAAGTATCACATGAACAAATCTTATGGCCACAATCTTATATCCTCCTCACGTAGTCCACGCTTATCCCATTGTAGATATTGTTCATTATTATATTACTGTGAGACTGTAACAGACAACTCTACCTTTTAATTTTTTTATTTAAAAAGACACTTTAATGAAGTCCTTTCTAACTATTAGGAGAAGCTGGAATACTTTCGCCTCTGGAATTTTACCTTCTGAAATGCCTTTTCATTATCTTGCGTGAAAAACCTACTAAACTATTAAAAGCAAAAATATTCTTACTATATAGATAATTTGGTATGGAATTCTTTCTACATTTCTCTTCTTTTCTGATGACTTTGACAGGCTCATAATGGTGCTGAAAAATACCACCAACATCTGCAGAAAGCTAAAGACCTTCCATGTGCAGTTAATGATTCATTTCACTATTTAAATGACACTTATACTCGCAATTTTGTGAAATAATAAATCCTTTCTAAAAGCTTACTTCAAGTATGAAAAGTTTTTGAAAATCAATTGCTATGGGTGAATATAGTGTCAGAATTTACAGAGAGCAGGGAATAGAAATAACTACGTGAAATTAAGATGAATAGATTTTAGTCTGGAAAAACCTTCTTTTTGGCAAGAACTGTGGAAAAGTTCTTCCAATATTAAGGCATTTAAAATTAAATTTGATATAGAATAAAGATCAGCCAGCTGGAATAAAGCTGCTTTCTAACAGTTTAAAATAATTCTATGTAACAAATTAAGGAAAGGAAATGCTAAATAATACCATGCCTGATTCTGCTCTCCAGGGAGTAGTTTTGCAGACAGGAGCAATTGCTCAGAATGGAGTCAGGCCAGCACACACCAGGGTAATATGTACACTCTTGCAAAAAGGCATCACAGGATCTTTACAAAATTGTCAGGACCAAAATTCAATCTTATATCCGTGTGACAGTACCACCAGTAGCACAGTGCCCCCTAACAACACATTGGAGAAACAGTTTTATGCTAAATTACAGGGAATAGTGCCACTAATAACACTACGAATAACCGCTTTTCAAAACTAATTACATGGGAATGCAAAAACATGAAAGGTTCTTGAATTTAATAACTTCAGCGTTGGTCAAAAGAGGAAATTAGTAGGATAAAAAACAACAACTAGTGTCTTACTTGTCTGAGGTCGATGAAAGCTAACTGCAGGGTGTCTCCCTGGAATCCTGGCACAGGCTCAGAACTAGCAAACACTGCAAAGAAAGGTTAAAAATATTACGGATGTAGATTTTTAAAAAAAAAATCTAACAGAAAATCAAGCTCTATGCAATACAAATGCTAGCTAGCATTAAAATGAAACTAGTTGGATAGAAATAGATTAAACTAGTAACTCAGAGTGATTAAAAACAAACAAACAACTTTCCCATCATTTTCCCAATAATTCCGAAGAATGGTATCTTTAGGAGTATTATTAGGAATTTTGCTTAAAATTCTATCCCAGTAGTAATGCTACAACCACAGAAGCCAGCATCTTTTTTTGGCCTGAGGTGAATGATTACTGAAGAATTTCTAAATAATACCAATTCCATGGCTGTCAACATATTTTCAAACATCTGCTTTTGTTACAGCATCCGTGCTATAAAAACCCCACCTCTAGCCAAACAGCAATAAAAGAGAAACACTAAGGTGGGAGTTAGTTTAATGTGTAGACGACAGGTGGAAAGCTCTACGTGCCACAGTCAGAGCAGAGCTGAAATGCCTGTTCACGCCTTTTAGCCAGCTTATCAATATGAACTTCTGCTCTTTTTGAACCCCAAAATAGGCTGTCAAAATTGGAAAGCAAAACTATATTCAAAATACAAAAAATGGTAACACTATGGTAATGAAAAAAAGTCAGCTATTTGTTTAAATTAGGAAATTATCAGTAATTGTCAAACTTAAAAATATACTTTTTGTTGTTCTTATCCCAGTCACGTTAATAACAAAGACACTTGCAGAAACACCCACTGCCTCACATCCCCGCTCAAGTTAGACATCTTGCTTCAAAAGAGCTTAAGAGAATTGTTCTTATGCTCTTCAGTTAGAGGTGTTAACAAAACAAAGTAGATATTACTGTAATCGTTTTAGAGAGGTATCATCTGAGGCAGTGCAAGGTAACATTTTTTTCCAAGTTCGAGAAACCCATCATTCAATGGTAGAGGAAAGAGAACATATGTATCCAAAAAATTGCCAGATCCAGTGCTCAACTACTGTGCCACACGGACTCCTACTAACATTTAAGAGTAATCCTCAAAAGAAATCCTTGATAGATTTTTTTTTTAAGGGCTAGTTAGAAAATTTGGATCATCAAGTGAAAGTAACATCCAGAAAGACACTGGTGTCTGAGCTAACATGATGGTAAAATAATGGGCTCAATCATTTACTTCTCAATGTATGTTTTCAATTTAAAGCAGACTAATGAATTTAGACTTGTGAATAGTCTATCTGAAAATGATTATATGGAACGCAATTGAAAATGAAAATAATAAAGATTCTTACTTAAGTGGTACAAGAAGCTACTGAGACAATCTCAGAATATGTAAGAATAGCTTAGTAATAGATGAATATAGTATCAGAGTAGCAGCTTCACTGGTAGAGGCAGAGTTTATTATTTGTATTACAGTAGTGCAAAACTTTTTATGGACAGTCACGTAATAGGAGAATGAATTAAACTGGAATATGAATTGATTCTTCATCAACTAAAGGAATAAAAAATAGCAATCAAACACCCTAGAGAGAACACTGTAATGTCACAGACAAGTATTGGTAACAGTTGGCAAATGCTCACTGATTACTGTATTCAAGACTGAATTCTAAATTATCTGGTTTTCCTGCTTTATAGTTAACATGAACTTTCTAGGGGAGTTTTCAGGGAGTTTCAATCTACCACAAAGATGCTTTTTAAATAAAAAAGAAGAAAGATAAAAAACAGTGGAAAAAGCATTTTATAGAGAGAGTTTGCTTAATAATACACTCTTTAAAAGCAGCAAAGAGAAAACAGTTTGTACAACCACCAAGCTGCAGAAGAACAAAAGATCTCCAGGCCTATGAAAGCACCCTTCTGAACACCCTAGGCTAAAGGGTTGGGTGTCTCCATGGCTGGCTTCTGCTGGGATTTCACGGCCACTGGGACCACCCTTTCTTCAGGGACAGACAGGCCTATGATACTGGCCCCTGTGGTCACCCAAACATAGCATTTAAAATGGGAACACCATACTATATAGCAGGGAATTCTTAGCAATGCCCAATAACAAACAGCTAAAAAGAGATACATGGGTTGTGAGCTGTGGTAGCACACTAATAAGGAGGATAAGTGCGATGGTCAGAAGGGGTCTTTTCTACATCCCCTAAACAAGGAAGGAAAACCTGTCCTATTCCTCAAAGATAAGGCCCATCTGTATCTGAATCCTATATAACTTTCCGTTCATACACAGTACACTGAGACCAGCTTCCCCGACTAGAACCTGAGCTCCTCCAGCCACTCCACAATGGTAGCACTGGGAGAAGGAAGCTCTATGGCAAAGGAATGGCTACAGAACTGAGAAGTGAATATAACTGAAAAGCGTGACCTGCAGCAAAACTTTTCAGTTAGCTATTGGAACTTTATACTTTGGGAGGTACCCTCCTATAGTGGGATCCTTTTACTTGTCACAGGGCAAATATTTGCATCCTTCCTGCAGCTCATCAGGCTAACATAGTTTGGAATTTATCCTAATGCATTAAATAAGGCAGTACGATTTAGTTTCTCTACATAGTACCTACTACCATTGCCGCTATAGAACAAGAAGCACACAAGGTACCAAACAATTATTGTATAAGCTTTGTTCTCTTTAATTACAATTTTATATTATGAGTGCATTTACAACACCAGGGACACTCGTTATAGCACAAGCATTTATTCTCACATTTGGGTCATTTTTGACAGGTGACTACAGTAGAATTTGTTTCATTATTACAATTTCATGAGTTCAAAGGGCAAAAAGATAATCTACTTATGGTAACGGTCAGACAGTTCCCCCTCTGTCCTCAGCTCAGGGCTTTTAAGTTTTGCTAACAATTTTACAAAGCTAATTAAATATTTTCTACTGCGCAGCGTTTTAGGAAGATGTTATGAGAACAGGATTAACATTCTTAATGCCTTTGTCCTAAGGGTCCTTTTCAAGATAGCAATGAAACATTGTCATATATACATCTTTTAAAATATTCACCCCCTACATTCATTCTAGGCTTAAAGAGGATTTGGAGGGGTAGGGGGCTGGTTGGTTGGTTGTTTTAGTGTGCATAAGAGCATTCAGGAATTTTATAATATATGAGAATGAAATGCAAAGATTTGAACTGTCACATATAGGGGCAAACAACTGGCTGCTTGGCAGTTTGAATCAGAAGCTTCAATGTTTTGGGGAAAATAAGCTGAAAATATGAATTACATGAATCCAATATTCACAAGGTTTTTGTTAATATCTTTCCCTGCACTTTGCTGATACTGTGTAGACCTTTTCTGTGTATATAGAACAGGATCTCTGGCACAATGCATGTCCACAATATGTACAATCTCAACGTACTTCCTACAACAGCCAGTTTGGGAATTTACAGGAGGTGGGATCTAATGAAAAAAGTATGTAATAATACAAAAACAGGCTGGGAGGTAACACATACACGAGAACGGTAAATTTAAGTATTGTAAAGATGACTTCAGTCCATTTTCTTTTGAATACTTTGCTTTGATCTTTTCATTACATTTTGTATACAGGATATATGTGAATTGATGTATATATGTGTTAATGGATATCTTAAGAAAAAGGCTGTGTCTGCTAAAATGGAATTTAAGACATCTTTAACTGTAAATTGCACTGAATTTCTACGCACTTCTAGATTTATTAATAGATCTCTTCATTTTATTCTCTCAAACCCCCATCTTTTAGCCATCATCTGGTTGTGCCTCTTTGTTGGTCTGGGAATTCAGTACCTAATTCCTGACCAATAGTTTTGCTGCTCAATGGCAGAAATTAAAAATCAGGAGTCCAGACTTTGGGTCAAAAGCTAAATTAGGACAGTTTTACTTCAGCCTCATAGCACTGATTCACAGGCAGCAAAGCTACAAATGTATTTTTAAAGGAAGAAGGGACAATCAGGTGACTATCTCAGCAGCCGTCAGCCACTTTGCAGCCCTGTTGGATGCTCCAGCTGTTCAAACACGCCTGGAGGGGAGCCTCGCTGAAGGAGCTGCCAGCTGCTGGGCAGCAGCCCCCAGCCCTGCCCCCAGCATCGGCAAGATCTCGCTGCTTCCCCTCACTCCCGTGCTGCCATATGTGACCGGCAGATGAAGGATGATCTCAACTGAGTTAAGTTAACCTGACTTCCCAGATGGGAGGGGAGGCAGGTAAAGTGAGGGGCCTCCAGAGGAGAATATAGTGCCTTTTCAAGGAAATACAGGATTTGGGTTCCTCAGCTTCTGGCATGCCCACCTGGAGACTACCTTCGTGTACGCTCAACAGAGAGCACTTGGGTCAAGATCTCTCTTGCTCTTGGATACTGCAGCTTTCCACACAGTTGGTGAAAAAGGAGGGACTGGCAGGAAGCCCTGCGTAGGGCTGGTTAGGAAGGTGTATTGCATCCTGTTTTGCGCTAATTCTCTGCTAACCCATACTCATTTATAGGCAGGACCCAAAACCTTTTCATCCTTCACAGATTCATGTCTGGGTGAAGAAGGATGCCCACTCAACCATACCTCCTTCTGCCAATTAATCCTGTCTCACAATTCAGCTATGTTAAAACATATAAATTATAAAAATTACATTTAAGTCTTCCAACAATTAGAATTTCTGACAAGTTCTAATTCCTTAATAAAAAGCTGATGTAAGGTATCTAGATCTGGATGGTGTCTCTGAAAAGCTCATTTTTTATTATGTACACCCTGCTTCTCATAAAGTGAGATACAGCAACCCACATTTGAATTTCACCTTCAAGAAACAGCAAACGCCACCCCTCCCCAACCCATTTCCCTCCTCAGGGCACTGAAATGCAATGTTCAAGCAAAAGAATATTCTTTGGGTTTTAGTCAATGGGACCTTGTATGTTCTATTTTTCTGAATACTGTTGTAAGAATCCCAATCATCCTAGTGGAAGATCACCACTGAGAAAAAATGGTGTAAAATACAGAGGTAAAACACCGCTCTAAGTTATAAAATATGTAGAGAGAGTGGAGAAATACTTCAATTAGAACAGGACAAACTGAAATCAAACTGAAAGCTTTTGGAATGTTTGGAAAGAAAACGAAAAACTTATTAGAAGCAGAGCAAGAAGATCATAACTTTTTTTTTTAAATAAATCATCAGAGAAGACCAGCTGATGCTATTACTATTCTTGAACAAAAGCATCAGATACTTCAAGATTTTCTGCTCTGCTTTTTAAACTTAGGTACTTTGCATAGAAATGCAGTGCAGGATAATGAAGTCCCAGAGTTCACCACAAGATCACCTCCTTCCCTTCCACCTTCCTTTCTTGGAAGTCCACTTATCATTCTACCTATTTGCTGTGACTAAGAACTTCAGCACTTACTGACTTCAACAGATTGCTGCTCATTAACAGATTGTTGGGTTGTTGGTTGGACCGTTGATTGCTTTTTAATGGAAGAGAAAAAAATCTGTCAAGTAATCACATTTTCCTGCTTTCATTTAGATCTCCAGTTCATATTAGAAAAAATAAAAATGTAATGTTAAAGATCAGAATAAATATCTAGAATATTGCCAAGAATTTTTAAAAATGCATCTTCAGATATTCCTAACTTTCTACATCTCACATAACTTCTTAGTTCAAAATGCATTTGAGTATACTCCACTGTGTCTATAAGTAAAATGTCAAGCCCATGTATACAATACAGTAGGAAACTACCCAACAGTTGTGAATTATTCGCACACTCTAAGCACTAATTGAAATGTCACTGTCGTATCCATTAATCCCAAAGTGTCAAAGAATAAAGCTGGGGGAGGGTGATGAGCAAGAACATAAATCACAGTGAGGCCTGGAATGTGCCTGTGATGGACCTTATGAATGAAACCACAACAGCAAAGCAGTCTGAGCAAAATCTTGTGTTGATCCCTTATTCCACAGATTGTAAGGTGTCATTTGTTGCAACATACTATTCTGACAAGCTTCCATAATTATATTTAAACTACTCAAAGGGTTTCTGTGCAAAACCAAATTTTTTCTAATGTGCTTTAAAAGCTTTGCAGAAAGGAAGAATTAAAGTTTATTCTATTTGCATCTGTACAGCCAATGCTAGAAGTTATGCAACAGTGGAAAGAATGCATTTTTCAGTCTTTAAATTACTGGTTTTCTGAAACTTTCTCATTTTGGCCCAAGGTTTCCTATGTCTTGTCCATGTCATATGCTCAGTATAACAGCTACATATAACAAAACGATGTCTTAAGGTTATATTTTAATCTTAAAATAATGAAATGTTATCATGTTAGATTAAATAAAACTCTATTAAGATTCTTCAATGATTGAAGTTTCCACTGTGCAGCAACCAAAGAAAGAAAGTGGTAATAGAAATTAGGATGGTACATAGCAGGGCAAAGGCTGAGAAGAAAAAGGTCTGAAAACAACCCAGAGACCAGACGACAGCCAGACTCGTTGGGACTTCTCATTACTTTGCTGTGAACATACTGTTCATACTGTGAAAGTCACCTGCAAAGCATGCATTTTATCCCCTGTACTGCTGAAATCCCCGAGTGAAACAGTGAATTGGTTGATCTATACAGAGTAGTGAAGTAATGCGTTGTTCACAGATGATATTTTAAATATTATAAACAGAATAATACGGTAGTGGGCAAGCTTTCTTCACTGTTACACTATTTGTTCAGAAGGCAGATGACTGTGTAGTGGGTGCACCAATTCAGCTTGTCTAGATGAATGATTATGGTGTCAGTATTATGAATACTACAGAATTTCTGTTTTTACAACTGGGATCTTTTTTACATTTAGGAAACTACACAAATGCACATACCCCTACCCACCTACCTGAAAAGAACACTATTAAATTTGCAACATCAAGCATACTAAAAGTAAAAAAAAAAAAAAAAAAAAAAAGAAAAAAAAAAAAAAAAAAAAAATCATCATCTGTTTGGCCAACTTGTGCAATCACGAGACAAACTTAATATCATGATCACAAATACTTTTTCAATCGGACCCTGATAATCCCGTCAGTTCATTCCATGCACTGAAAGGCCTTAAGGCTGTATAATGAAGGACTGTCAGAAAGATGCCTTCTCTACCTGTTACAGAGTTTAGCTGGAATGTAACAAATAAGGCAGGAGAAGGAAAGACAAGCGTATGGTTAAAATGTCAAAAATGCTCCTTAACTCTGTCCCTGGACTCCCACAAGAACCCTTTGTGATGCTAACCAAATTGCTTGAAATCAAATTTCCAGTTTCCCATAGGTGGCTGCTAATTGAGTAGTCATCAATTTTTTCACGTGTCCAAACTAAAAACCTCAGGATACGACTTGCAGAACTGCCCCATTTTACAGCTGTCACCAAAATCATTGAGATCTATGCTTCAAACACGTAAGAGGAAAGATACGTTGAAAAAACAGAGCATGAGAATCTAAAAATATGCATTTAAAAAAACGCTAATGAGTCTCTTTTCATTGTATCTCAAGTCATCAACTATAAAACCAGACCTAAAACCTATTCATAATACAACAATGTTATGGAAGTAACTTCCTTCATACAGATTAACAGCTCACCCTCAGCGGTGAGCTCCACACAAAACATGAGGAAATTAATCCTGCCTTCAGCGCTGGATTGAACCAGTTTTATAAAATAATTCTGATGCCATATTTTGAACAGTGTGAATAAAACAACATCTGATGTTTACTAAATGAGTACTATTATTCTGCACAGTGAGTAAGGCCGTAGTAGTTCTAGGAGGGAGGAAACCCTATGTAACAGCACATTTAAAATTTGTATCATAATAAATAAACTCAAGAGGGAAAATTAAAATTGCACAGACATTTGACTTTTTTTATCTCAAGTATAAAAGCATAGTATTTAGGCAGTGGTTTGGGGCAATTTTGTACTAGACTATAGTCTTTTTATTGGATATAGCGATTATGATCTAACAAGAGACGTACATGTCAATCAGATACTTGAGTTAAAAAAAAAAGTTTCGTAAAAATGAAAAAAAAGAATTCCCAGAAATGTTAACATACTTACTTATAAATACTTTTACAAGAAGCTGTGCTGCAATAATATTTTCTTTTTTTAAAAGACAAAGCTTTAGTAGATTATGGAAAAAGATCACTATATGGCTTACATTAAAGAACTTTTTTGCAGTGTTAAGACAGATATAGATAGGAATTCCGGAACATCTACTTACATTCACACTGTATCACATCTAAATTAAACTGCTGAATTGCTCCCATGCTTATTTGTTTTAATTCACTGTCCAGTAGCATCTGCATTAGGGACGTTGAAAGATGCTGGCAGGCTGACATGCAAGCTGTCTGGGCCACTTTCCCCTAGTAGAAAGAGCAACAGGTTTTAAGATACAAACAAATGATACGTCAGTAAAGAACTGCTTATCTGATTTGATTTTAATATACACTCAAAGTCTTAATAATGCAGGACTTAGATTAGAAAGAGAAAGATCACACTTGCTGTTATTTCTTTGACCTGTTAGCTTTGTTTCTATTAAATCAATCGGGGAACTAAATTAAATATTTGTTAAAGCAATTATTGATATCTCTTCCGGAAATCCAACAGTCTTCATGAATACAAGGACATTTCCAAAATAATAACAATATAAGTTGCTGAAGCATATGAACAGCTTTGTGGATTTGTTTAATTTTTTTTACCCAAACAGAATGAAAGCAAGAATGTAATGAAAATCAACATGCTGCATATTTTTAACAGAAGTCAGTAAAAAAACCCCAAACTTTATATAAACCAAAATCATTGCTTTCAGTTGGGCATTTCTCATAACAGCTTGTGCTAATTATTGGCACTTTAATTGCTTGAATTCCACCTCAAAGCTTGATGCTAAATTATTTAAAATATTCATGCTTATCCATCATCTTTCCAGGTGCTTAATAAATCAGTGCTGTCAGTAATCCATTACTTACAAAATGAAATGTAGCCCTCTGCTGTACAAAATAGAAATAATTTTCCAATCACAGTCTAGTTAGTAACATTTCTCTTTACGACGTATACGTAATTGAGACAAATAATTTTCCAAACATGAGACCAAAAAACAAAGCACAAAACCAGACGTTAATTTGATAAATTATTAAAAATTTAGTACAGAAAAATTGAAAGATATGGAAATTCTACCTTAGTATTAAGAAAACCAATTAAGACCAGATACCCGATCAGATGGCATCATTCTATTCATAGCACTGCAATCTTTTAGAGCAGAGCGATCTTGGCTTTCAAATGCAATTATATGAATTTCTGTAGTTTAATGTACTTATTAAACCATGCTTTTCAACTGATGTCTATGTTACAGTACATATTGAAACAAAGGTAACTGTTAACACGCTTACACGAAAGAAATCATAATTACATAATACACCTACTAGAGCACACACCACTATCGTTTTACTTATATCCCTCAGTAAAGTGATGACACCTATCCTCTAAAGCAATGGTTCCCCAGCTGTTTTCTGCAAAGTCAGGTTGATCAATTCACTGTTGACTCACAGAAACACATATAAGCAATGAAAAATGATAAGGATAGGCAGTAGTTCACTGTCCCAAAAAGTTTGGAAAGTTCTGCTCCAACATCTGAAGAGCGAGATCTTGTCCTTAATAAGACAACTTGCTCGTATGATTGAATTTTCATGTATACATATAACAGAAAGCAAATTTGGCCCTAAGTATTTTGTACTTTAAAAATCCATTCTTTGTTAAAACATAATTAAAATGTAGATAATACAATGGAAAGTGTTCACTCTCCTCACATGTCACACTGAAACATTAAATGGCTTTTGCTAATACCTCTTTGGCATTAGGACACCTTGAACTGTTAGGAGCTTTATATCTAAAATGAGATGTCAGTTTCTTAATTGAAAATCTCAGAAAAGCAAATAACATTTTTGACCAAAATAGATGAACTGACAACGAGGAATGTAAGAAACAATGCAAGAACAGCATGCTTAAAAGTCTCCCAAACCCAATGGTAATTACACTGGGAGACATGCAGCTCTATTCCCCAAGCAGAACAATATCAGTATGAATGGGAAAAAAAGAAAAGGGGGAAAAAAGGGATAAAAAGAAGGAAAAAAGGAGGTGAGAAGGGGAATCAATGGGCCACAGTTCATTTAATTACAGTGTAGTAGGTTTGAAATACTTAATGGAAATGTCATTTTGATTTAATGGAACAACTAGCGCATCTCTGTTTAATGTACTGCTCCATCAAATCAGCTCCATGTCCTATTTCTGCTGCCACTATAATGTAATAGAAGTTCAACCAGATTCATAGGTTGTCAAGAAAAATTTTAACATTCAATTTATTTTATATGCAAACAATGTGTACTCCTCTATTATTTTAAATAAAAGACAGAATTTTATATTTCTAACAAGCACCTCTAGTTAATTGTTACAATCTGGCAAATATCAATAGTACTGGAGCACAAGATAATGGTTACAATACAGAAATGACATGGTAAAAGCCACTTGGAACTTTAAATAAGTATCAATACATGTACGTTTAATGTTTATTTTAAAATTTCATAAAATGGAAACATCCTAACATTTAAGCTATTTCCAACTATGTAACTTGAACTACAGGCTTATTGTTCACATCACATATCAACAAATAATAGAATTTTACTATAAACAGTTTCTACTGACTCAATACAATCACTCAATTTTCTTAAATCTAGAGAAAAAACGAAGCTATGCATATCAATCAAAATGCTGAATTTTAACTGAGAGAAATGTGAACTTTACTGTTATCCTCTTCAAAATTCAGTGCTTCCCAGTTCAAAATACGTTGGATGTATGATATTCAGAAAATAATTAAATTCAAATTCGTGTTTGACAAATGAGATCTAGTCTCATCTCAAATCTCTCTCCAAATTTCCACCATCCACCAATTAATCAATTCCTTGCCAATTTTTCATAATGCATTTTGAAAAGGAATATTAAGGATTCATGAACATAAGAACACGTTTTTTTTCCAGAATTAAACAAATCTCAGTTAGTTTTAAAACATTCTTAATGTTTATTATTTGTCAGTTTGGGGGATTTAAATTACTATTATCTTTTTAAGGGGGGGTGGCTGTGGTTACTGTACCTAGCAATTAAATACCTATATTCAATAGCGTGCAGAGATTCAGCAGGCTTCTCACATTCACTCCAGTTGCCTCCCATTTGGAGACGCCACTATTATCTCCACTATGCCTATGCTAATTGCTGCTATCCACAAAACCTTTTCTTCCACTCAACCAATGTAAAGTTTAAGAAACAAGGACCCTATTCTACAAGCAAAAACACCTGCTAATAGTGTTAAAGGCAACTGTTTTTTCACCCAGCCTTCACATTTTGCTGAAATACAAGTTTGTAAAAAAAGAAAACCCTTAGACAAACTTCTTATATTTCAAAGGAGCTTGTGAAGAGAATCTGCTGACATATTAAATCCTTTTTTATAGGATCCAAAAGCTTTTCTCCTAAGAACAATTGCAGTAACGAGACATTTGGCTCCTAGGAAATTCCCAAAGGGTCAGCCATATGCATCCTTCCACAGCACCTTCGCGGTACTGCTAAGACCCATGCTAGCTGTCTCAAAAGCAGCTTTCATCGTTCACTATGGTGTCAGTCAGTATGATTTATGGACTGCATTCAACAAAGTCAAAGCATATAGAATGAGAAATATGACTACAATCTGCTAATTTGTTTTGTATTGAGCCACTTAGGAGTCAAAGACCTGATGTCAGGCTGAGACTAGCAACACAATTAACCGGCCAGTGACAGATTCATCCATCCTCCCTGCCAGGCTGTGCCAATCAAAGACAGCATGAAGCGGCATTTGGAGAAATCAGTAAGAAAACCCATTCTCTAAGTAGCCTGTGGAGGCTGTTGATTGACAGTTTTTGAATATAGCTGCAGAAAACCACCACTCCTTCACCCCCACTGCAAGCTGTGAAATTAGGCTTTTGCTGCCAATCACAGAAACAATAAAATAACACAAACTGCCATCCTCAGCATAAAAGGAAATAACAAAACTTATCTGTTAAATCTAAGAAGTTAAGCTGAAGAATTAATTTAACAATATGAAATGACATAATGAAAAACTTTCTGCAAATGCAAAGAAACTAAACATACAGATTTTATCAGTCATAACAACTAAGACATTATATTACGTAACATCAGGACTAAAATCCAACTTTTGAACTATTGATAAAATACAAGTATACTAAAAAACACTAATGGAATTTTTAAGAATCAATTTTACTTCCAGTCTCTGCCCCAAATTCTACTGAAATAATAAAAAATACCTACTTGAAAGTAATTTGTAACTGTTACTTTTCAGTAGTCATTCTTTTCCAAAGAGTTGTCCAATACTAACTTAGTACTGACAAAGCACATATCTAGAATAAAACTTCAGCTAATTCTAAACTTAAACACACTTATTTATATACTCTCTATAGTTTCAAATTAACTGATCTGAAAATAAAAGGTATGATTTTTCTTTAACTGTTCAAAACAAAAACTAAAAAATGCAGGTCCTTAATAACAAATTTGATCATCCAATTGATTTTATGAGATTAATGGCTGTATAATGAAATCTTAATTTGCTTTTTGATTCGAAGTATCTAATGACTCTATAAACTGCAGCATGAACTTAAAATGGGATGTAAAAGAACCCTAAAACAGCAATAATCGTGAAAGACTAAATTCTTGTGACTTTAGAAAACAGAACCACTAAAAACTGCATGACTTTTAAATTATAACCTTTCAAAAGCAACGCAGCCTCTGTGCTCTGCATCTCTGAAATTCTGCTAGTGCTTGGTCATGACATAACCAGCACACTGACACCTATTCAACATTAACAGGAAATATTTCTACACAAAATATTCACTATTCCTAGTGCTCATGACACCTATTAGCTTGACAGTTCAACATGAGGCTGAGTATTCAAATCATAGAAATGTTCACTGGAATGAAGCACCAATGTCATCTAGTCCAGCCTCCTACCTGGAGTAGGACTATTGCCAACACTAGTTCAGGTCTATTGTCCTTTTTTCTGGCTGAGCCTTCCAAACAACTGAGGATGGGCATTCAACAGCCTCTCTGGGTAACCTCCTCCAACACCACACTACTCTATTCATGCAAACTTTTCCCCTAATGTCAAAGCTTCATCTCCAGAGCTTCTACTTGTGACCATAGCCACATGTGAATTTGTCAGTGCTACCAAGAAGAGTTTGGCTCCATCACCTTTGTATCTGTCCTTCAAGAGGTCGTAGACTGCCACTAGATCTCTCCCCAGCCTTCTCTTTAACTGACTAAATAATCCACCTCCCTAAACCTCCATTTGTGAGTCATGTGCTCTAGGCTCCTAACAACTTGTAAGCACACTGCTAGATCCTCTCTCCAGATCCACAGAGCTACTACTCAGCCAATTGCTTTCCAGATTGTAGCAATGAACGGGGTTATTCCCACACTGCGTACTCTAAGTGCCTTACACATTTGTTCACTATAACAGTAAACAGCACAGTGTACATTTGTTGCTGTATGCTGCTTAAGTGAACAAGATTCAACCACATTGTTAGAGAAAATTAGTAAAAGTAGGTTCAGAAATTCAGTATTCAGAAGCCACTCTTAACAGAATAATATTAATTTCAATACTTTCGTTATCATGGAAATGCTTATGTCAAATCAAAATAAACTCCTTATACAAAAATTGATGACCTGAAAATAATCAGGGCTTGGAATAATTCTTAAATGCAATCCATCATCTTCTTAAAAATAAAAAAAAATTAAAAAATTGAGCACACACATTCCCTTGACCCTAAGCAGATGTAGCAGAGAAACAATGGAACTTTCACTGATTCTTTATTCTGTTATATCACTCTACCTTTATTCTGTATGCACGTCTCATAGCTGCATTTTGATACTTGACCTCTCTTTCAAACAGCCTCATAGTCTCCTCTAAATTATCTCATTTGGGATGCAAGGCACACCCCACCAACCTTCTGCAAGGTTTTTAGGGCTCCTGCTGTCCCAGTGTACGAAAGCCCAATGTTAGTCGTTAACCTGATCCCTGCATGCAACCACACAAGGTACGCAGCAAATCATCAGCAAAACAGAAGGGTCTTTTTATTAAATGTTTAAAAATTGAAGCAATAAGCCTGCAGGCAGTTCATAGTTTTTCAGTTCACATGCTTTTTCTTCATCTTGCATCTACTTACCGACATAGCTGCATGGTCATTGTTGTTATTCTGAGAAGGAAACCAGTAAGGCAATCAAAACAAAAAAATTAAGATGTACTGTCAACATCAAAAAAAAAAAAAAGAATAAAAATTGGTAGCAATAAAAGGTAAGGAATAGCTTCCAAAAAGAACAATTACAGCTACAAAATTCTTTAAATTATTTTTTTTTAAACCTGTGAACTTATATAGTATTTTGTTGAGGCATAACAAAGAGATTAGAATTTAAATAATACTAATTCAGCAATAAAATGTTTTTCTGTAATAAGGAACTGTATGCCAAAATATCAAAGTAGCAAAATTCAAATGACAAAGCGTCTATTGATATGCCTTTCCAGAAATCTTTCATTACAAGAAATAATATATTCCAAAATACTTAGGTTGACAAATAAATGCCATGTTTACCATCTTAGCTTACAGAGGCTATCTGTATGTCATTAACATACTTTGTTCAAGCCAGACTTAGAATGGCTCAGGACAATAAGAATCTAAATGTAACATGACCAATTAATAAATTTTAACATAAATCTAATAGTAATATAACTGCAGGGTGGAATAAAGCCATTTTCTTTTCCAAAACTGCTTCTTAAGTACAGTAAACAAACACAGAGGAGAAAACTAAGATGTAAAACTTAAAGAGGGGAAAAAAAAGCTTCAGAGACGCAAGACATTTCCAGTGATTCACTGGAGATATCAGACCCCAACTAAGTTGTGCCACGAAGTGTGCAGGTTCAGTAAAATTGAGATCATGGTCTACCTGATTTAGATCGCTAACATTCCAATAAAAATAATACAAATTGCATAAGACAGATGTGTAACATAAGATGTATTTTTTAAAAGCTATGTCTACATAGGTACAAAAATAATTCCGTATAGCCCCACATGGAAGCACAAAAGGAGACACACCCCTGTGCATTTACACAGCTTACACATACAGCTAAAATAAAACAAGACTCTAACGACAGGAACTCAATGACTGCAACAAAAAATTGTTAAAGAACATATCATAACACTTCTACAGGAAGACTAGAGTTTGAAACAATATCAAAGGGAAAGTCAGTGACCCTTGAACGAGACTACGGAGAACTAGTGTGGCCAGCTAGTGCCCCTAGCCCTAACACAATGCCCTCTAACATGATCAGATACGCTAAGGTAGGAAGAAAAGAGATTTCCTCTACTTGTCCTGCTCTTTTCCTTACTAGAATTATGGCCAGTGGCTAGGACTTTTGTTCTTTGATTTCTAATTACAGAAAAGGTTCTGAGAAACTATTTTGAGCAGTGGAATGTTTCTGCCAGCCATACAAAAATTATTATGGAAATGACACTGTGACATTAATGGAATAATCCATTAACGAAAATGAATTCTAAAACTATTCCAAATCTTAACTATGGCAAATGAGAATCTAGCTTAGTTTAGCACTCCAAAGCACTTTTTTAATGAGGTATGGGACCTAGTTCTGGGCTTATCTTTGAAAATGCTTTTACTATAAATTTTCTCTTAATGAAAATGACTTACTATTACAAATCTAACCAGAATCACCATAATGAAACTGTATACACGTTTTCATATAACCTCCACAGCTCATGCACAACAACATTCATAGGACTGTATGTTTCTACAATTGGCCAAGCCAGAATAGGGAGCAATACACAGGATAAGTCAAAAATTACAAGAACCCTCTTGCCAGACCAGACTAGTCATCCATATAGTTCCACATCCTTCCTGTTACCTGACCAGAGTTTGAAATTACTAAATAACCTCTTCATAGGAACTAGCTTTCTCCAAAGGTTGACTTGTGCCCCCAGATACATATTTCTATTCCTTTCACACTTTTCAAGTCCTAATGCCACAGCTGCTTCTTTCCATCCCTCTTAACACATTACTTCGTTCTGTCTGTGGCTCATTTCCAAACAGCTATATCACAACATACATTCATGACAGACTTCTGTACATCCTTCTCTAGAAGTTGCACATTCCTTAACTGCTATATGCATATGACCATTGAGGAGCAGTTTCATTGGTTCACACTGCTTTGTATGTTAATTTACAATGAATTTAACTACCTAGCAAACTTGCTATTCTTTATCAAAAAACGCTCAGCTGATTGGCACAGAAGCACATGCCTCATATGTCACATTCACATCAGTATTATGTGATACATTTTGAGTGGGTTATGTCTTTGAGTCAGTAAAAAAGAGACTGAAGAATCACAGCCTCTTCACATGTGATTTGGAAGACCACATAAGCCCACTATGCCAGCAACTTCAACACCTTGCTGTGCACATAAAGAAATTATCTTTTACTTCCAGTCTGGAGCCTCAACACAGCCTATGCATTGAGGACTTATTCTTTATAGGCATTGCATGTGGGTAAAGCACTCAGACATCAGTGTGACAGTTGCAACCAAGGACAAGATGATGAAAAGCAGATGTAGCTTGAAAGACCTACTGAAGTTACTCCAGACCTATAAAGCTATAAACTGTTACGATGATAAATCAAACTAGAAATAGTCTTTTTTGTCTTAAAGCAAGGAGAAATCAGACAACAGAATGTAACAATTAGTACATAAAACAGGTTAACAGTACCCTTTTACCCGAGACAAATTAACACAGGATATATTTGAATATGAACAAGGATTCATTTCAATGAAGCTCAGTTAACTAGAATCAAATTCCTTTTTATGATCAAAACTATTTAGCTAAAAACAGCCTTGGAGAATCCAAGACCTCCATAATCTTGTGCACAAATGCAGGATTTGCACCAATTCTGCATTGTTTGAATCAATGCATGTGTACACAGAACCAATATCATTAATTAAAAAGGCCATCTGATGCTCTAGAAAACTGCACAAGTTCTTACACTATTTGTAAATTTGCTGTTGTTAACAATATTACTAAAGTATTTGAAAGTATTTTCTAAGTATTACCATGGGTAAGCATCATCAACATACTGAAACATTATCTGAAAATACATCTGTACTGAAACATCTAAAAAATACATCTGCCAGCATGTGCACAATTCAAAAATCACATCTATCTTCAAAATCTTAGTATTTTAAAATAAACTAATGCTCCAATAGCTTGAAATTAAACTTAATTTTGAACACTTACAGGTAAATGAGTAAAAACTTGAAACGTGCTTCTTAAAAAGTTAATAAGGTCCATTAAGTATCCACTGGCTCTTCCATCTGATTCAGACATTGTCCAATCATAATCAGCAATCTGAATAAATTCATCTATTTTTTGGTTAAGTTTTGTGTATATTTCTCCTTCTGCAGCATGCCTTGCATCCTGAAAAAAAAATTGTGTGCAAATGTCAGAATTCTAAAATATTATTAGAATGCAGATAAAATTATATTCATCAATGAAACTGAAGTCTTGTGTTTTTCTTAGATTCAAAAAATGTATTATTTAAATCAGTATTTTCATTTCTGTCTTACAAGTCTGAGGCTGTGGTTTTTAAAATACTCCCATTATGCATACTATAAGAGTGTTTATAACAGAATATGCCTACAGAATAATCTAAGTTTTCAGAGACAAATTAAATCAATGTGAATTTGGAAACAAAGAGATTGCTTTACTCTCTTCACAACAACCACCTTTAATTCAGCCTTACAATTTATCAACCCTGACACAAAGTTTATTTACCCTCTTTTACAAAGAAAATAATAAAAGAACCTAATTATTTTATCTGTTATGGCTAGAGGTCCAGCAATCGTATGATTTTTATGTAATTAATGTTTAAATCAATTTGAATTTGGAAACAAAGAGATTGCTTTACTCTCTTCACAACAACCACCTTTAATTCAGCCTTACAATTTATCAACCCTGACACAAAGTTTATTTACCCTCTTTTACAAAGAAAATAATAAAAGAACCTAATTATTTTATCTGTTATGGCTAGAGGTCCAGCAATCGTATGATTTTTATGTAATTAATGTCTTAAAGTTGCACATCTGAAGAATACTCATCATTTTTCATCCTCCTTTAAATATCCTGATCATCACACACCATGATTCAGAGCACTCCCCTACTTCCTCCCACCCCTACTTTTTGTTCTGCCACCACCCGGATTCTACTTTTTGGAACAGTAAAGAGGTAAAGTCTAGCATTTACTGTGAAGTGAGTTTATGACGCTAACTATCTGCCTTATTTGTTTAGGGGACATCCTCATAGATGCAATGGGATCGATGTACAGATACTTGATAAGGTGTATCTTGCTGGAAAGGCCTGCTTTTGCCAGCCTGGAGTTTAAAGATACTCAATAAATTCTATGTTCTAATTTGGGGTCAACATGAAACTTTCTTCACCGATCTTTAGAAATAATTCAAGAAAGACATTTGATTTAAAGTGAACTGGTCAGTTGCTGAAAGTTTTTTAGAGGGTAAAAATAGGCTGGATATACAGGAGCAACATAAAAGTGGATGAAATTCCCATCGCTAGTTTCCTCTGGGAGAAAGCAGTCCAAAAACATGGCACGTCAGAAAGGTGTAAATAAGAAAGGCGTAAATAAGAAAGACAAAGAGAAAAAGAAAGAAAATCAAAATTATCTGAGCTTAAAGGTGGCATCACATTGAGTGTGTCAAATTCAGTCTTCAGTCAGGCCCCAGGCTGTGAGGCACTCCAGCAGGAAGCGAGAAAGCATGTGGCCCTGCCGTGTATAAATATCAAAGTACGATTCCCTAAAAACAGCATTTTTACTGCCGAGCCAACTTGTAAAAGCATCCACTGAACAGCTCTCCCAATCCAACACACAAGAATCTGACAAGCTATTAACATGTCAAATAAAAGAATATGCTGACATCCACAATTTTGTAGATGGCTAGGACTATAAAAGCTTCAATTAAAGTCAAGTCTATATTTAAAGTTTCTAATTAATAATGAGACCTCAGTTTCAACAATCTATAATGACAGGACTTGCAAATATATCGGCTTAGTTTAGTGCAATTGCTTGGATTTTTTGTTTGTTTGGGTTTGGGGTTTTTTTGTTTAAAAACTAAGTCATTTATGGAGTGGTTGTATCATCTTTACCAGTTAAGACGATTTACTGGCAATGACAAGACTAGTCTTTCAGTTTTTGTTTTGGAAGCCTGTTTTTTGCTACCTATTATTTTGCTTTGGTTATTGGTTTACAATTGGAACAGTGTGCTGCCAGTACTTTAAGCAAGGAGTTGCTCTGTTCCCTGAGAAAACTGTGAACAGCTGAGCAATTGGATTTCAAACCCTGAAGTTACTTCTGAGAAGCAGCACTGTGAATCCCATGCACAAGTCAAGAAAGAGTGAGTTAGCAGTATTCAGATTTGGGATGACTCCTACAGGCAGATGAATTAACTCCACCTCTTCTTTTAACGTGGTGACGGAATTGCATCAAAACCTTTTGAAAGCTCACCAGATTTTCCCCCCATTATAAAGTGAAAAGGGCAAATGACGTGGTTTTGTTAAAGGACGTCCTGAAGCCCTGCACGGGATTTGATGCTGTGTATCTGGCCCTCTGACAGCCATTACACAGCTTAATGCTGAGACCCTGGGCTCAAAAACTTCTGTCAACTAGGTCTGCAAATACATCTATTTATGCTTAGTGTGACTGCTGATTTAAACAAAGGAAAACAATGGTCATCCAAAGCTGGAAAACGTGGCTACAAATATTGAAAGTGACAAAATTTTTTAACATGATAAAATGAAACAAGTTTTGGTGTTTGTTTTTTTATTTTAATTTCCACCCATGTGAAACAATGCTTGGAGAGTCTGAAGGACATCTTAAAATGAGATCTTATATACAAAAATAAAATGAGAAAAACAGCCCTCTAAAATAGTAGCCATGAAATAGGTATGAAGGCTTCTATTAAAAAAATACAGTGTAGATGTACTTATAAGATCATCTTATGGAATGTAAATGTGATCAATGCTGCTAATAAAAGGAGATTTTTAACCACTCAGAAAGAATGGAGGTGACATGATTTGCCACCAGGAGATGAATTTAATAACAGTAGAACATACCAAACTCTGTGAGGGCCCCGTTGGGGAACTGCAAGCAGTTTTTCATTAAAATACAGAGGAAAAAAATGGGGGATTAATGAGAAAAGAATTTTCTACTCTAAGTGGAGAACGTTGTGCTAACAAGTTCTCCAGGGCAAGAGACAGGAGACAAGCCATAAAAAAAAATTCTTCCGTGTTTGTCAGCGTTCATTCTCTATTTTTCCAAAGTGCATAGATACCAAGCTCACTAAACACAGATATAATATTCTGTGATTCCCTCCAATAGAACTTAAGATAGTTTATAGGATAGTTAAACATAACTTACAGCATAAGCAATCAGCATAAAACATAATGCAAACTTTCAACTGCATTTATTAAATGAAATTCAAGGATAAAGAACATCTTACCTCTTAATGAAATCAAAGACTATGGCTGCATTAAGTGTTTTGTTTGAATGTTAAAAAGATTATGGATTGACCTTACACGAAAGTATCTATAGATATGCAAATTCAAAGACACACATGCACTATCGGTACACAACAAGCAAACTAGGCAGCCTAGATCTTAAGGACAGGGCAAAACTAGTAAAAGTACTGGTAGGGCAATGGCAACCTAATTACAGTTGCTAGGCCAGAACCTTTCTGTCTTGCCTTATTCATTAAATCCCTAGCAAAACAAATGAGAGTTAATGGGAAAATTGTTGGCAATCAACTGGAAATATGAAGTGTCTTGCAATGATGATGTCTCATTCCACCTCACCCACCTTTTAACATCTATGCCAGAGGGGATATTATAATAGGATAGGCTACATATTGCATCAAGAGAAAAAAATGAAGTACAGAAAACAGAACTACTCTCAATAGGATTAGTCCTCTTTATCCCATAAATACAAGAAATCACCCTCCTTTGTTCCAGTGTACACTGAAAAAACCCCAAATACCTAAAGTTCAAGTTGCAGCTGTTTTGGAATCCCTGATGACTTTTTGTTTTGTTTTGTTTCTCTTTCAAAAATTTCTGTATAGAAGCCCCAAGTGACTAAAAAGGCACAAGGTAACCGATACAAGATTATTCTTCTGTGAGAATGTTTTCTTCAGAAAGTGTACTGGGTTTGCATGGCAAGGTTTTGGCAGCAGGTGGGCTACAGGGGTGGCTTCTGTGAGAAGCCGCTAGAAGCTTCCCCCATGTCCAATAGAGCTGATGTCAGCCAGCTCCAAGAGGGACCTGCTGCTGGCCAAGGCCGAGCCAATCAGCGACGGTGGTCTCAGGTAAGACTTCCAGAAGAGAAACTTTGCTTTGTGTATAAAATGACAGTGATTCATTATCTTCCACTCAGAAAGAGCCTGTCACCTAAACAGTATAGAGGAAAGAATGGCTACCGATGAGAGCATGGGACCAATCATGAAAAGGCTTGAATTTTGTTCTTGGCTTTTCTAGGCTGCTTTGGGCAAGTCACCTTCTGACTGTTTCAATCCCTTCTCTGCATTTGAATCATATGTAAGCATCCAAGATTGCTGCCTGTCTTGGTTAAACTTACCCTTTACATTTTGAAGGTGGTCATGTCTCTTTCTTCCCTGTCTAAACAGTCTCATGCTTTTGATCTTTCCTCATAGGTCCTATTTTCTGTTTGATCATCCTCATTGCCCTTCTCTGGACACCTCCAACCAATCCATAAAAATCCGTAACTGCAGTGGCTATAACTGGACACGTTACTCCAGCTCAGGCCTTCTCCCTCTGAAGATGGAAGAGTGCTTTCTAAGGATGCTGAAGTGCACCAACTAGGAAAAAAGGAGAGACTGTGTGAAGGTAGTCTAAGACCTGACTATTTTCAATACCTCTTATGAAAGTCTTGGTGACCAGATGCTAATGTTAAATCATCAATTGTAAGTGTTGCTGTCACCTCATTCGAGCCTTATTTGTGTAGCTACAAGCACCCTTCATAAGCTTCCTTTTGCCTTGCTGTCATCTTAATGTGATGTTCTTTACATGACTTTTTTTGGAAACACATGCAAAAACTAAATTCATAAAACTCTTTTGGCGATATTAGAATCTAATGAGATTGTATTACCTTCTCTTGTGCAGAAATAGTCCAGAGATGGACTACTTCATCTTGTAGTGGCCTCCCATGTGACAGGAGGCTCCTGGAACTGTAAGGGAACAGTGGAAATGCTAATCAACTGCAGTGCCCATAGCAGTGCTTGGAGCCTTTCGTTATATTTTCTCTCCCCTGTCCAGCTGAGAAGGGGAAGTGATAGAGCGGCTTTGGTGGGCACCCAGCCAGGGTCAACCCACCACAGAAAGAAAACCTCAGCCACCCCCCAAGCACACACATTTGCTTCTATTCTAAACCAGAAAAGCTACTCAGCCAGACTGGGTCAGTGAAATAATTTCTGCCATATTTTATGTACATAAATACCAAAACTTGGTTCTTCAATGTACACAACCATCTGGTGCTTCACCACCACCAGAGCATAAAGGATCTCTAAGCGTCTCTACACCTGTCCCCAAGTGCCACAGCACAGCAGGGCTTCTGGTGTAGGACCATTCAGCTTTGCAACTCAACATAGCTAGTCCAGATGTTGGGATCTTGTTTTAGAGCTTACTAGGGTCATTATGACATAAAGCAGCCTGAGCAAGGATCAGAATTTTGACTAATTTATCTTAGGGATAAATCTCAGTCACCTTGAGTTACCTGACATTATGTGTATAAGTTGTCTTCAGCAATTTCATTTTTATGTGCAGGTTTCTCATTAACAACACGTGTCTGCCTTACAACTGAAAAAGGACTAAGGCCTTTTGAGTAATACTGTGGAGAGGGACTTCACAGATGAGGGTACGGTTTTTGCTCTGCCAAGGACATCAGATGTGACTATACAAGTCACTTGGTATTTTTGTTTTAGGTACCTCTTTTCAAAATCCTTCAGAATTTTTGTATAGACAAATTCAAGAATAACTAGGAGAACTTCACCTACTAACAAGATGAGGAGCCATATACAGAAATAAAACTACAACATTTTTTATTTTAGGATTGTTTTATACTCGGCTTACAAATCTTACCATGCTAACTGTTGAAATTAAACAATTGTCTATGCTGAGTACGCATCACCTATGACTTGCTTTAATTTTTTGAGATATAAGCTTAAGTACTTCTGCCATTTCTGAAAAATGTCCGAGATAATACAGCTTGTGCAGATAAGCAGTTCCCATACATTAGAAACAGTCGCCATACATTAGAAACAGTCAGGTTCCCAGTGATCATTTTAACAACTATTATTGTGTGTATAAAGGACATGTAAATAAAATATGAATTCTGAAAAGATAATTGAATAATTTATGCTTTGTAGCACATTCTTAATACTGCTTTTATATTACTAAATTACACAATTTGAAAATATACCACAAAATGTTTCTATTGTAGAATAAAACCAAATAAAAAATACAAACATTTTAGATTAAACTAGCTGTTTTACTCGATTCCATTCAGAAAGGGAAGATGTTACACAAACTGGAGCTTAATCTATTGAAAGCTTCTGGTGCAGTTAAGCTTAGCTTGTCATTTTGTAACTTAATAAAAGATGCATCTGAAAGAGAGTATTGACGCTTCTCACGTACTGACATATTTGAAATCACACCGCTAACACAAAAAACAGTGTTTATCTGCTCAGCATTAAAACTGAATTCTTAACAGTTCAGAATTGTTTTAGAGTCAAAAATGAGAAAGTGTGCAGCTTTGCCCTCACCCCCTTTTGTTTTAAAATGCTTCATTTATAGTGATTTTAATGTAACTTTTCAGACATAGTCATATAACGGATGACATATACCATACCTTAAATGTAGAAAGTCCATAAAGTCTTGCAGTGTGAACAGTCACTTGTGAAATATTTGTAATGTTAGATATAAAATCCTCAAGGTATTTACAGGCTTGTTCCAGGTGTGTTGTGTTTATGATGATTTGAACAAGCTACAAGAGACAAAAAATTCTTGTAAAAATCCTTTTTGTACAACCCATTGTCATTTGATTTTGTAAATGGTTACTTCTTTCAGCAACAACGCTACTAATAATTAATTACAGTATTTCAGGTTACCACCTATTACCTGTTAGTTTTCAAGTTTGCTTTCAAATACCACTAAGGAGTAATACTAGAGTTTACATACAAATTATGCCATTTGAAAAATGAAGACTGCAGACACCTACTCAGTGAAATAAATGCAACTGATCTTTTAGAATTAAAAAAGGGAAAATAAAGGAAGATATATTGCCAAAAGCAAATCACTAATTTGTACCATAAAAATATTTATTTAAAAAGTACTGCTATAAAAAAAAATAATTTCACAATATTGTCTGCAGAATGATGGATTCTGAAGTTAGGGAATTTGAAAAATAAGGTTGTCAACTCCTTTCCCCCGCAACAATGGTAACAATCTGCTTGTACATGATACAAAAGTTTTTATAAGCAGGACCTGCGTTTGCATTCAATTCACAAATTAAACAACATATATAATGTATAGTAACTGCAATATCAATATATTATATCTTAATTCTCACTGCATACTATCTGTTTTAGTGAACACTAATGTAATGCTTGGTAAAATGTTTTCTCTTTTTAACATTTTTCTCATAAAACATATCGACTTGCTAATGAAACACCTCAAAAAATACTAGTGAATTTATTTTCATATCCTTGAAAATATTCCTGTGCCAATTTCAAGAACACAGAAAACTACATCTCAGAAAAATTGTATGGCTTGTCTTACTAACATGGCAATATATGATTTATAGAGCTCTCTCCTCATCATCATCTTTTTGATTTCATCTATACAAGAGGTTCTTTCAGTTTAAAAACAACATTCAATATGACATAAGACTGCTCTAATGGCAACAGTCTAAGTCCTCAGCATGTTTCAGTAGGTACCTGCTGTCTCCTGACATTGAACATTCACTGCAGGTACGTGCAAAGTGATTCACTGTCTCACCCTCTCTTACTCTGTCCAATAAACACATTAAACCGAGAGTTCTCATGAAGAAACAACATGCACAAACCTACTAAAATATATTAATTGCAATTACTACAGAAAAAGTTTCATGTGTTAGAGTGAACTTGAGATTTTAGATTTCTTGATCTGGTAGGTTTACTCTGAAACTACTACTACTACTACAGTTCATGTGAGAGAGATTTTCTCCACCCCCCTTTTTTAATAGGAAGAAAAAGAAACTCAACAACATGCCACTAATTGCTAGACAGGAGCAGAACACACGAACCATGCTCTGTATGCAACCAAAGTAGTAAGTGTCTTTGGCTTATTTCTTGCAAATCTCTGTTTATCATACAGGAGACAGAACTCGTTCATTGTCATCTCTCTCTCAAAAGGCATCCCTGTGTAAATATACTTCCTACTAGACCCAACGCTGTATTGTTATTATTTATGTAACAGATATTGATGCTTTTTTATACTTCATCTTTCACCTCTTTAAATTTTCAATTTTAAAGCAAACACTACTTGTTTTTCTTACACAAATCTTAACACCACAGTATATCTACATTTACAAGAATAGTTTTAGCACTAATTGTCTTAAAAACACAGTTTTGAGTATGTGTTTTAAAACTTACCTCGGTTAAACCTATATGAGGTTTTTTAATTAGGTTCTGTAAACAACTACTTAGAGTTCTTGTAAGCAGCAAATTTGTAGATTTTCTGAGCATATCAACTATTTCTGTTGAGCTGAAAAAAAAGTTTATTTTTATAACTATGCTGTACATGACAACACTTTGACAGTAATACTTAATATTTTTATTTTTTCCCTGCAAAGTGAACTTTTCATGTTAAGAATTTCCTATGTGCATTTAATTTCTGGTTGCTCCAAGTGTCTGTGCTCTAACACACAGAACCCCTCTTTCACTTACCAAATTATCCATTAACTGAATTTCAACACTGAAGAAAAACTTTTTTTTTTTTTTTTTTTTTAGATTTTGGACATGTTTATTGACACAGCAGTTTGGAAAGAGTAATTTGTGGGTTTTAATGAGTTACTGAGGAGGTCAACATGTGCTCATATTAGTACGTAAATTATAAACAGTATCAATTAAGAATGTGTGAAAGCAAGTAATTTACATCTTTAACAGTGTAGAAGTGGGTGACCAGCCATGACTACCTTCCAGATTTCAGATCTATATGAATGTTATTTTATGTAATTAAAACTAAGCTTTTGAAGGCCACAAGAGGAAAGGAAATGGGAGAATTGTGATGTTTTCCATCAGAAAAAGGTGGGATGGAAGAGGGAATGAGCATGCAGACAGCACGTTTTGTTGCAGGAGAAATCATTACTAAGGAAACTCAAAGCACTGAGAAGGGAAAGACCGTCTGAAGCAATCAGGGATGCTACACAATTATTTCCGAAATGGTCAGTACCAAAGTATATTTTTCAAATCTTACATGCTTTGTTAAATAAATAAAATCTCTAGATTACTCAAACCAGTAAATACTGTTTAAAAAACCCCAGCAGTGTTTTAGACTGCTTACCATGCCAAGCTACCTTCACCCATACGGACATACACATATTGTATACAATATATAGAGACACATATGAAATATATGCTATAGCATTGGGAATCATAGATTAAATATAAAGAATTATATATGTAAATTATAGGTAAATTATGAAACAAGCACAGCTAGCAAGCACACAAGAAAATATATTTTCACATTAATATATATTTTTAGGTCACCTGGAAGTTATAGGTAAGAGTAATTTGTGGGTTTTAATGAGTTACTGAGGAGGTCAACATGTGCTCATTAGTACGTGTAAATTATAAACAGTATCAATTAAGAATGTGTGAAAGCAAGTAATTTACATCTTTAACAGTGCAGAAGTGGGTGACCAGCCATGACTACCTTCCAGATTTCAGATCTATATGAATGTTATTTTATGTAATTAAAACTAAGCTTTTGAAGGCCACAAGAGGAAAGGAAATGGGAGAATTGTGATGTTTTCCATCAGAAAAAGGTGGGATGGAAGAGGGAATGAGCATGCAGACAGCACGTTTTGTTGCAGGAGAAATCATTACTAAGGAAACTCAAAGCACTGAGAAGGGAAAGACCGTCTGAAGCAATCAGGGATGCTACACAATTATTTCCGAAATGGTCAGTACCAAAGTATATTTTTCAAATCTTACATGCTTTGTTAAATAAATAAAATCTCTAGATTACTCAAACCAGTAAATACTGTTTAAAAAACCCCAGCAGTGTTTTAGACTGCTTACCATGCCAAGCTACCTTCACCCATACGGACATACACATATTGTATACAATATATAGAGACACATATGAAATATATGCTATAGCATTGGGAATCATAGATTAAATATAAAGAATTATATATGTAAATTATAGGTAAATTATGAAACAAGCACAGCTAGCAAGCACACAAGAAAATATATTTTCACATTAATATATATTTTTAGGTCACCTGGAAGTTATAGGTTACCTTATAGTCACATTCCTGATACTTTAAGCTTACCTGCGGTGAAGTGACTCTGAAAACTTAAGGCTTGCATAAATAAATTCCTTAACCTGGATATAAATCTGAGGCACTGACTGAGACATTGGAAGCTTCTTTGGAAAGGATTGCTGTGAAAATAAAAGATAATACTATCTTACACTTGAAACTGATTCTAAGGAGAGCTTGGTATTAAATGCAACAATTAGAAAGCCACTTAACACTATCAATATTTTAATCTATCTTAAGCTTTTCTGTTTTTCATCAAATACAAACAGTGGCGTGTGTTGGGCTGACTTCTACATCTGTTTAAATAGCTTATAAGCAAAATAGAACTTTATTACTTATTTAAATTACAATGAAGTTTGGAGACTTCATGTAATTTAAGATCCCTCTGTAGAAAGTAATTTACAAACACACATTAAAAAACAGGTCTCAAGCCACTTTTAATCTGAACGAACAAGATAGATGTAAGTGGGATGAGAGGTTCAAAAATGCAAACTTTTTTTTGCCAAAGAAAGCAGTGCAAAGAAAAAAAAAAGTTTTGAGATGTTCAATACATCTGGGGTTTTCAAAGCATCTTGACTATGTTTAGGGATGTGTATTTACTATCATATATTTACTTTCTCTCGATGGCTCACAAAACCAAAGCAGTTTGAATTCATTTCAACAATTTGGATTAACATGTGGGAAATACTAGTAGTCTGCAAGAATAAAATCATGCTTCTTACTTCAACTTTAAAGCTGATATTGTATTTGGGAGGACAAAAAGAAATACATTCAATTAAATCTACACATACCAAATAGATATTTCTGCATTGAATACATAATTTTTAAAATCTGCAAAGCAATTAATTTTCTGTTTATTCTATGACTAATGCATGAGAAAAATAATCAACAACTGGTATCATCCCTGGAGAATTCCATTTCTCTTAAAAAAAAAAAAAAGCATTAATCAACAGCAGCTCAACATTTGTGTATTAAAAAAACCAAGACAAAACAGATTACCTTGACATTCTCTTAATTGTACCTCTTTATTTAAGATTAGGTGGTATGACAATTATGTGGTGTAAGTGCCAGGCTTTCATATCATTCAACAGCGATACCAAACATTTTTTTAACAATAAAATTTACTTCAAATATGTGTTCATCTGATTTAAGCAACAAATTTTTACAGATAAAACAAGTGGTATTACATACAACTATTTTGGATCATTACAATATTCTGTCAGCAGGGCTTGAGTTTCAACCTTCATATATTCAACAATCTAAGAGAAGCAATTCTTTATCCTCTACAGTGTCTGGCCAATACAGGAGGACACAACACTTTCTGTCTGCTTATTAGACTAGGCAGCAAGAAAAAAAAAAACAGATACAAGCCAATTGTTTCACTTCTGAATACAGAAAGGGAGTAAAATTAGATGATATAATCAAACCATGATAATTTGGCACATTCAATCTAAACAGAAGAGTGCAGACAAGACTGTTTTGTCCAGTCAGATTGGATTTGCTATGTTAAGTATCTAGTAGGTTCTGGTCATAATTCTGCCTAATGTGCTGCAAGCAACTCCTATGATAAACTTACCTGTAAAATGTCAGGGTGATTCATCCTAACCTACAGTTAAAAATGAGACACTCACTCACGTTCGTCTCTTTCTATACTAAATGGAGAAATACAGACATTTTCAAAGATGAAATTCCCCTTAATCTGTAAAAGGCATCAGAGATGCATCAAATGGAATTAGCCCTCTGGGGTGTCTATTCCCCTCTGTCAACTACATAGGCTCCTTCAGCAACTAGCCTGAACTTACACATCTTTTTTTTTTTTTTTTTTAAACCTCAAAATGTCAAAATGTAGATTAAATTTCTATTCACCCAATAGGATGTCCTGCTGCCTTATAGCCTGAGGCAACAACAGAGAGATGAAGTGGATGAGATTATAAACAGCAACCAATAGAAGTGATGTTGGAGCGTTTATAAAGTTTCCCCTCCATGTGGATTCCCTGCTATCTAATAACATATAAAGTAACACTGCAGTCTTTCTTTCAACAGGGATACTTAACGATTCTTTCTCCTCTATCCCACTTGCCTAGTTGACAAAACTTTCAGGAACTCCATTATCTTTTGAGACTTCTGCTCCTTTGCTAAATTTGGTTGAAGCCAACTAAACCGCTTCAAAAATTGCCAGGACACAATAAAAAATCTCAGACTGCCTTATTTCTAATCATGCCCTTCTGCTTTACATACAGGTTTCAAAGCTCTTTTCACAGATATGTAAAAAAATGTTATCCCCGCTTTACAGATGAATTAACAGGGACAGAGAGATGTGAAGTGACTTCCCAGCACCACGCAGCTGGTCAATGATAGAGTTGGGAACAGAATCCAACCTGATTCCCAGCTTTACTCTCAAGCTCACCAGCCCAAAAACTAAGCATCAGTGAGATTCTGCCCATAAAATATCTACAAAAAGTGCTGCTCACTATGAAATAGAAATCCCTCTCTGTGTCATAAACCAAACTGAAAATTGTTGGGTACAGAGAAGACATTTCCCTTCTGGTGAAATAAGAGCCAAAGCTTTGTATTAATCATACGTATATGTAACTACACGTGCCTACACAAGTAACGTCCACACACACATGCTGATACATCAGACAGAGTGAGAGAGGCTAGCAGATAAAATTATTTAGTGCAAGTTAAAAATCTCTGCAATTTATTAGCAAGATATGTCATGCTAAATAGTACCTGGGCTGTGTTATACTTCCAACACTGTAAGGGATTTCCATTCTGTTTATTTTAGTATAAATATAATATTTTAGTATTATAATGGCTAAGTAAACGAATTTGATGGAGGAAAGCATCCAGCAAGCACTCTGGAGTCTTACTCAAAAAATCAGCATAAAACCCACCTTTAGTTTTTCATCTTCACTGCAATACTGTATTAATGACATGCAGCTGTTACATTTGCCTGGTAAATCCCTGCTGAATCACAGAATTAGAGTATCTTTTTACTTTTGCAGATATGTGTAGTGATGGATCATGTATAAACCAGCTTCCTTCTACAACAGTTACTCCCACTGTCACGTGGTTCTTAGATTTAGTTCCCCTCTACAGACTCCAACATGGGCCTGTTATTTCTTCATCGGTGTTACCAAAACCATGTTTGAAGAGCAGAACATATTAATCACCTTTCTGTGAAAGGAGTTTGTAGTGAAAGAATGGCTGAGGCTATGAAAGAATACCCTATCGGAATGCTAGTATGGCAGAATTACTTTGTCTTTTCATGTTTATTTTGCCCCACATGCTCAAACACAAATAATTAATTTTAAAAGTGAAATATGAAAGTTGCTGTCTCTAACAGATCCCTGTTTTACACGTATTTTTGCAATACTACAGCATATAATATACTATGAATTACTAAACCCAATGAGTTGCAACAAAATTTAACTAAAAGACAGACTGTATTATAATTACATAAAGACTGTATCAAAGTGTATTATTAATTTGTTTACAAAAAAATGGGTTTCATTATTCACTCCAACATCAGAGCAAATGAATTACATAAATCAAAGTGTATTATTAATTTGTTTACAAAAAAATGGGTTTCATTATTCACTCCAACATCAGAGCAAATGACTAAAGCTTTAATTTTCATATTTATTTATGACTAGATAATTACACACAAAGAAGGTGATTTAGCCTCTTAATCTACCTAACTTTTCAAATTTTAATTGCTTTTTAATTATAAAAATCATTACTGTCCCAAGTGTCCTTAACTGGATTTCGACAAACTTAAAACTTTTCCTTACCTTATCAAGTTCTGGATCTTGAAAAGGAAATTTGCTTATAACTATTTTGTATTCCTCTTCATTTGCTACAGGAATAGGGCTGTAGTTGTCCGCTTCAAAAATATCCCTGGTGAATTAGTTAGTAAAGTGAAAAAAATTTAGGACATGTATTTACAGTATTTTCCAGTGTTAAAACATGTAAATGAATATAAATTTTACTACCGCACTTAGGTGTGCAGCTTCAGAAAGTTATGAGATGCAATCATCATAATTTCAGACATCCAAACTATTTTTAGATGAATTTGAAAGTACCTTGTATATGCTAACTCTTTATACTGTGTCTAATCACAGAGAAAAAATAGCTGAAAGCGTTTTAATATGTATGACTCAAAGCATACTACAGCAAAGGAACTTCAGATCAACTAGTCTACTCCAGGGTAAACCATAATGAGATACCTATTAATTACAGTAGCCTACACTTTGCCTACACTAAAGCAGATATTCAGAGTGTCTCACTTAGGTACCACAGCTGCATATAGTCAATAGAGATGATTCAGAGAATTTTAACTAGGCATATGGCCACAGTGTTAAGTACCCTCTGGACTTTTCTACTCGTCGAATGACTATACTAGGAGTCTAGAGAGCTTGAGAACCTTAAGTGGTCAATTTAATTTTAAGGTTTTCTGTAATACAATGTACCATATTTTATGGTAAACAATTTCTGCACATTTAGACATCACACCCTATCTGCAAACAGGCTTTGGAGTACAGTCCCCGGCTGCCGTATTCCTGGGTTTACAATTTACTCAATCAAGTGATTCCAAAGAATAGGTGGAAGCCAACCTGCATTAAAAAAAACATGAAGACATACTGGCAATGTCAGTAGTCTGTCAGGGAGATACGCATATCAGCTAACTGTAAACATTAAGACAACCTAAATCAGGAACCTAATGCCCTATTGCAATAGCCTAGAGTTATTAGGTTCCTAATGAAGAAAAACAGACATCTCTCTCCCGTATGTTTCTCCAATAATGTCCCTTTGGAGACCTTCCTTCTCTCCATTAACTACAGAAGCAGTACTCGATGGCTCTTCTCCTAAATATTAGTTACATGTGATTAATATCTTAGTCCTGTCCAACCCAAAATTCATACACAATACTGAGTTAATCAATTCTTCCAGAATTACAACTCTATCAAAACAACTTGAAGTTAGACAAAACCAATAGATGCAATACAAAAGGCACAATTATTTTGAAATACTAACCTGAACAGTCCAGACCACTTTTTAAGAAGTGTTTCATTGTACTGGTCTCTTATCTCAAATAAAAGATCAAATAGTCGGTTCACAGGAAAACCATAGCCCTAAAGTATAAAAATGAAAAGGATGGATAATTCAAGAACTAATACACTCAGTTCCTATCACATCACTTCAGGACTCTGAGATGAGACTTATTATTCAATCTTGTCACTTCTATAAAACAAATTATAGTACTGTAAACACACCACTATAATTAGAAGATTATATATCAAATTCTTACCAAATACTTTATCCTATGCTTTCGGTTTTCAAGCAGAAATTTGTCCCATTTCTCTATAACATTTTAACTTGCTATTTATGCATATAACTAATCTTTTTAATGAGTCTGTTAAACATTGCAAGAATACTTGCCAATGACGTTCATTTGGTCTTTCAGCTAGAGAGTTAATGATAACTGGAATCCTATTCTTGCTAAAGGTCAGAAGTAAAGCATTTATAAGAGACAAAAATGTACACAAATTACAAAGCTAACATTAATTTTGCACAGATATGAATAACTGGATGCTAGCTGGATAGCCCAGAATGCATACATTAGCTTGATTCATATATAAGATTCAGGAAAACCCAAAGCATTGCACTTACTCACCTAAAGAAAAAATTTGACTGTAGGAATTTCAGTTAAATTATTAATATAATATGTACCTGCAAAGTATCAGCAAATACTACAATGAGATTCTTCAGTTCCAGAACAAGGTCGGGATCACTGCAATATGACTGAAAGTGAGAAATTCAGGTTTTGTTAAAAGGATTTAAAATATGGGACATATGTTTTCAAAGAATATTAGCACAGAAGGTTAAACTCTCCAGCCTTATCCCTTTACTTGACTGACTGCCTTAGTAAAAGACAACTTAGACTCACTTGTCTTCACTTAGTTCAGCTACATAAAAGTATTTGTTATATTTTTACATGAACTATCAGTAGTATAAAAGCTCAGAAAAAGTAAACTAAAATATGAGATTCAATAAACATCAGTATGTTGTACTGAGATTCAAAATCAGCAAATTACATTTATTTCAGCGGAACATAAGCACACATCAAAATGCTTTGGTAAATCAACATCAGAAAGGTTTCCACAGGACATTCTTTTGAACACTAAGCTGGGTCTAACTAGTGCTAACTGTGCTACCCCAGACAGTACCCCAGCTGTATGGGGAAACACTATTAAATACTTTCTAAATAAATTCAAATTATAAATTTGATGGTAAAAAGTCAAGACATTAAGTTATTTACTAAATGACTAAGATTTGATTTTCAGAGGTGTGGAGTCATACAACTAAGGCTTTCACCTCAGCTTCACTATTTGCAATACCGGATAAAGTAAAAAAATATTTATATTAAAATAATTTAGAGCAGCATGAGAATATAGTATTGGTTAGACTATATACGCCTGTTTCACCTTTCTTTTAATTTTTGCTCTTAGCTTACTTTAATAAAGTAAGGGTTTGGTTTACAATACCTCATAAGACAATACACACTTATCTAAACATTAGTATGTACTAAGATGATGTTAGAAAGAGATTATGATAGAATTGATTTTGATGGGAGTTACCCATTTTGCGAAGAAATAGTGATCAACTACATTACAAGATATTGAAGAGTTCTTTAGAGATTACATTACTTTTACTCCTTAAATTACCATATTCTTACATAGGTGTATAAATCCATACGCAGCCAATTAACTTGCAAAGTATTTAGCTTAAAAAAATGCTGGATTTATCTCAATTTATCCTAATCCTCTAAAATGAATTAAAAAGTATGAGAACATCTCATGTACCACTGATCAGTAAAGGGCCTATGATAAAACTATAGTTGCAATCTGACCTTTTTCCCCATTTTTCCTCAGTATATATGAAACGTAAAATATTCCTCAAATTAAAGACAAATCGTAATAAAAATAAAAATAACATTGCATAAAGGAACTGCTTCTAGCAAACATTAAGAAGGGAAAGATAAAACTCTTCTATTTTTTCCAATAGTAAAAGTTGTACCAATAGTAAACTCTGAAGCAATTTACTATCAGTCAGTCTGAGTGAACAATGGTATTCCATTGATTTTCACAGAGGAATAAGAAATAGCATGCAGCTATTCAGCATCACTGGAGCTAAGGTAGAAATGTAACTTTAGGAGACACACTTTGAATGTACTGAAATACTCAGTTGATACAGAATTACATTCTAACATCTGTGAAGGTTTTTCTAATACCTTTACTTCAACATAAACATATTACTACTATAGCCTGAAGAGAGAGCTCCAAGGGTTTTGCTGGTGGAGTTTATTTTGGAAACACAGCATTTGGAATGATAATTAGGAACTATTTCCTGGTGGTGCTTTCAGTGCCGAACTATTCAATCTGATCTAATGAAGAGGTCAGTTGAGACTAATGAGGAAGGATTGCAATAATAACAGCAGATTAACTCTGCATATTCTAAACTGCCGGACTAAGAGAAGGTTTGGAAGACCCAGTGAGTTGTAAATCAGTGGAGGATTATGCAAATAGCCCATGGCTGCGGATCACAGCCTGACACTGTTGGGAAAAACAAAAGCTTGGCAGGCTCCCTCCCAAATCTGAGCAATTTTTAATCACAAGGAAAAGAAAACATGAGAGAGGTGTAATTTTTCACTTTGTTACTATCCCAGCTTTAAATATACAGAGCTCTGAAGTAAGAGGATTTAAACTGCAATACTGGTAAGACTTCTCACTTACTGAATGTGTTCTTAGAACAGCAATGATCTTGGAAAGGGCCATGTTCCAGAGTTCATCGGTATATGTTCTAGTTACCAGTCCTTGGGTTACATGTAAAATGTGGTCTTCTACTACAAAGAAACTAAAACAAAATAATGCTTAAATTATTAAGTTGTTTTCTAATATTAGAGCAAATTCTACCCTTTCACACTCAAGCATAGCCAAACCCCTTCCCACTCAAGCAGTGACATTTTGGTAGGTTTGGTGTTCTGCTTTGCCCAGCATGAAGTCAAAACGTGAAAAGTTTGTTTCACACCAGCTGGAGCCCAGGCTGCTGGAGGGTCCTTGTGGGGCACCGTACCGGTAGGACCTGGATGCTCTTCCCCGCTCAGACCCAGCAACAACCACCCGCAGAAACTGAATCTTGCAGAAGAAAGTTTTTGGACAACGGGAGAACAGAGGGTGAATTAAGAATCAATATTGTAAAACTGAAATAAATCTCTGTTTAGAAAAAACTTACCCTACAATTTGACTGAAGTATCTTCTATAGCCTTCTACTGTTTCATGCTTTCAGTGAAAAAGAAAACAAGTTTAGGAATAAAAATACCACTAAGTATTAGGTACAACCCAAGTCAATGCAAAAACAAAAGTATTGGTTACCATGCTTGACTGCGGCTGCAGAACTAATCTTGCTTGTTTCCTTCTTTGTTTTCTGTAGTAATTTTCAAATATTTCTCCATCACCCTAAACCAAGACAAAAGTAGTTAAAACAAGAACATTGTCTCAGTATGAAAAAAGACATTTCTTAAATTAAGGGTAGAATTCTCTTAAACTAAGCCACATATTTTGCGTTTATTCCACACATAGACCTCCAGCTGACACAAGCAAAGTTTTGCATGCATGCAATATGCAGAAATTATCTTTTTTTTTTTTTTAAGTAGCCTACAGAATGTACTGTAAATAAAAATTTGGCTCATGTGCCTACATTTTGTCAAACAATATTACGCATTTTAAGCGATATTTATGTTTTTAAACTACAGCTTTCAGAGTATATTAATATTTATAGACAAGGCATATAACCTATTAACTCTTAACTGAAACTCCTTGCCTCCTAAAATGGTTCTCTAGGTTATTCAAGAAACTAATCGCATTGTAAAGTTAAGTTACAAAAATGTTTCTGTGACTATATGATACATCTGAACACTGCCTGCATTAGCTTTGTCTGAGAAAAAAAAACCACGAGATTTATTTAATATTTGCTTATTCTCTTTGGAATTGGTAAATGTAATGACTGTGGATTTGGATTTTTCTCCTATCGCAGTCCTCGAAGACACAATACCCTCTGTGCCTCATGATTATATTGTGAGGAATTCAAGTGACATCCTGCCCATCTCATTAAGATGACCATTCAGTAGAAACCATCTGTCCATTTGAAATTAGTGCTACATTGACTCATCTACCTAGTGAACGCAATGTAATTTGTATGCAAGCAGAATAAAGCAACTTAGCATTTTTACGGTTTGTTTTTACCTCATGAGCCTATTATTAGGCCAGCGCTATTTAGAATTCCACTACTTTGGCTTCCAAAAATCTTCAAACCAAGTTATTACAGAGATTGTACATTGCTAAGTCAACATTACTTACCTAACTTCTTTATAAGATATAACAAAGAAAGTTTAAATTTACTATTTTAAGTTCATAATGAATATTTAATCAAATTCAGAAATACTACTAACCTAACAAAATCTAAAAGTAAAAAAGAGACTTGGCTTTAAAAAAAAAAATTTGAAACTGAGATGCAAGTTTACTAGAACACTTTCTGTTGCAGCAGAACTTTATACAGTGTGCTATAATTCGTACTAACACATATTGATCAGACATACTAACCATTCACCTCCAGCCCAAATATTCAATGCAGTTTTCAGATGCACAAAGCCATTATTGAATTCTACTTCCAATGCCAAATTTCTACTCAGTCCTGACACAAGCTTCTCAAGTGAAGAAGAGTAGCTGTTCTTCTCAAATCCACACCAAAAATGGAGATGTAAAATATCTCATGATTATTTATAGACCATGCTATCCTATGCAATCAAGATCAGCAATTCAGGCATAACAACTATTTTAAACAGATGTTCTAAAGCAATCAGCAGAATACAGCAACAACCCTGATTATTCACTCACTGAATAAGCAAAGGAAAGGCAAGATAAAATATACCGAAGCAATGCATTTGTTTTGCCCAGCTTCCAGAAGTTCATGAGTTTATATCAATAGAAATAATAAATCAGTTCACGTTGGGTTATAAATTCTAGGAATATTGCTCATATATCAAGTGTTGTTTCACACCATAGTTACATTTATTTTATACTGCTATATAGCATTTAGTTAAAAGGTAACATTACATGCCAAAGGGATCAAGGGTGTTTACAGCAAAATTCAAATATACAGCATCTCACATAATACATGGACTAAAAAAAGCTCTTTATATATATTGCCCAGATGTTTCTAGTCTAAAGAAAGGTTACTCGTCAATACAGTCTTTGGTACTTATGTATCTTGCGGTCACCAGGTTGCAGTTACAAGCTATGTAGTATTCTGAGGTATATAAAATCCCGCTTTCTTCTTCAATATGAAGAAGCAGAGTAGAAAACATTTGTCCTGCATAAAAATACAATATTTTCTACAGTTTTGTAGCAGCTTTGTAGAATTTCTACAGCTTTGTAGAATTCACTAAGAAGGTGACATTTGCTGTGAGATAAGTCCTTGATATAGAAATGTAATGAATAGCCACCTGGCATCAATTCCCTCCTTTGCTGTCATGAAGTTATTCCAAAAGAGATGGTTTACAACAGGAGGTAAACGAGAAGGACTCCAAGAAGTGGTTAATGCAGAACTCTTGATAACACTACTATGGCTTATTAATTAGATGATGTTGGCAGGAAAGACAGAAGCCCTATTCTGAAGAGATCAACAACCCTTTTTTCTAAGGGGCTAAGCACCTTTCCTATCAGAGAGCACTCCAAGTTGTTTCCTGTCTCCAGTAAATTTGGAAGCTGGCAAACTTTCTGTGCAAACCCAAAGAGCATATCCTTGGATCAAGGATCCAACACCAGGATCCTTGTCAAAGTGAAAAACATAATCACATATTACTTTTAAATGTCATCTATCAATTTTACTTTCTGTTCTTTTATTATACTAAAGGAATAATAAGCAGATGTTGTCAACTGGTGTATTTAAATTTACACATTCCTTTTTATATGCTATTTCACACTTATTTCCTCTGTAAAAACAAATGGTCCACTCTTTTTTAATAGTTCCGGCAGCCTGTCTTTCTGTCCCTCCTGTTCTTTTCATCGAGATGGGTAATTACTGATGTAATTATTGATGCTTTTGTTTGGATTCCTTCTTTAAAAAATAAAGTAACAGTGAAATAACACTTTAAACGTTATTTCAAGATAGAAGCTTTCACATTACACAGCTGCAAGGATTCCATAGAAAGAAGATAACCCAGCCTGAATGCTTGAAGCCAGGTCCAGCTGAGATTGTAGGATTAGCAATACTTAAAAGTACTTCATCTATATGCCCCTGATACTTACTCTGTAAGTAATCTGACTTCAAAACTAACTGAGACATAGGAAAGGTGAGAAAATAATAAATAATTTGTTATCAAGTTTCGCCAAAAAAGTTTTCGTCCTTGTTAGCTTGTGCATTATGCTCTTTTACAGCAGCTAAAATGGGCTATTGTGTCTCTGCCATTGAATCCAATCTAATCTGCCTGAGCACAGTTTATCACAATCTCCAGTTTTTGCTTGCTATTTTGCTCTACTATGCTGATTTTCACAAGATTCAGACTGAATATTCCTATGTTTTGTAATATTGATCATAACCCCACAAACATTTGGGTAACATGGAATGCTTGGGGGAACTGCAAAAGTGCCAATACCACTATTGAGGCAGACATGCATATTTTACGTATATTCTTAAGTACACTTATGTAATTAATGTCTTGCTGTGTGTCCTTTATTATGCATATAAAATAAAACATGCAGTTGTGCCCTGAGTATCCATACTCTACCCATCTCAGCTGGTTCATCGAGCACTACTACTACTAGAATCATGTTTGCTTGGTAACTATTAGAGTATGAAAAATACGAAAATGAACATTCAACTTCAAAAAGATATTTTACTTTCTACACCTTAATACATACCAAAACTGAGTAGATGTGCAAACACCTATAGACTGGAGAAAAGTCTACAAGATCTTGAGCAGTTAAAACCTGAAGGAAAGGAAAGGAAAACAGAAAAGTGTATGAAGTATAAAAAACATATAATCTGCAAAATGTGATACATTACCAGCAGAACTTGTCCACTTAATAAACACTTCATAAGACATCTTACTGGTAAGGAATTATCCCTTCCATTTAAATTCTGTTTTAGTGCCCTTAATGTTACAACTGCTCAACCTGGTTTCTTAAAACCTGGAGATTTAGGGGAGAAATAGTAGTTTAGCAGAGTGTGAAGTTAGTAGACTGATGAATCTAAAGTTCAGATGAATATGGAAATACATTGGGGTGGAATACAAAAGCATGACCAAACTGTGACCAGCAAAAGCCAACTCTGTTCACAGGTTTTATGGCTACTAAAACTACTGTTTCCATAGAAAGTGGTAGAAGGAGTTGGCTTTAATGACTTGAAGAGTAACTGCACCGGTCTTTTTGCCAGTAATTTCAGGACCCAAAAATGGACGGGATCTATCACAAAAGAGTAAATTAATTGTTCAAGTCTCCCCTCCCTTTGTATTACAGTACTAGATTTTATTTGTGTTACAAAACCAGGCTTCTTTCACTGTGTTTTCAGAGCACCAGATTTAAAGGTCTAAATACTTGCTGTTTTATTCAATTTATGAACACTGAGTATTTGATAGCTGAAAGAGTTCTAACACAAGCTGAAGTCCTCAACACAGAAATGCTGGCTTTAGCAATAGCAGAATATTCCAGTGGGCCACATATCATTTACAGTGGGCAGGTACTGTGTAATGTAAATTGCAACTGAATTCCTGAATAATTACAAGTTTGAATGTCCCCAAATATGATGCTAAAGCTAGCATTAATACAACTAATATTTTGGCACTATTTTCTCCCCCTAAAATGCTGATCTGGACTGGTGTCCCTTGAAGGTGTTCTCTGGTCCTTCCTAACTAATGTTGACCATCTACAGACATTGTACTGCAAGTTTTGTTCAATAACCCTACAAAAATCACTTTAAATAAGACGTACTGATTAGTGTAAAGTTACCTCTTCTTCATGTTCATCATCTTCTTCAAACGTTCGCTTCAATGTAATTTCGTTCTTGGATTCCAAAATTCTGCTTCTACCTAAATGCATATTCCGACCATAGTTTACATTATTCTGCTTCTGAAGAGCGGTACTGAAGGTTTTCTGCTGCTGTGCCTGTTTTAAAAGTAGTACCAATAAAGATGTAATACAAATTTCATCACTGATGAGTATATGCTATGACATGAAAAACAGGTGGTGCTACTGAACACACATCAGTATAACTGCAAGATGTGCGTTCTCAGCCTACACCGATGATTTTGTCCTTAATCCATTTGGGATGATAAATTAGTTCAATAGCTAATTTCTGCATAATTTTTCCCTAATCCCCAGAATGCAATTCTAAAGGTAGAAAAAATTTAAAAAGTAATCTGTAATTTTCCTGACCATAAATTGCAAACAGAGAATCAATATTTAAATGAAGTACAGTTATTACAGACTTTCAAGCTATTTGTTTGCTGTCTTCAGTTAAGCCTTAGTGAGCAGTCAGCTGCAGAAGCCAAATGCACTATATTGTCCTTACTATTGAAAGAAATGCAACAAGGTAGCACAGTATAATCTTGCGATTAAGTTTCATTTATAATAATCAATGCTGCATTTTACAAGAACCTTAGATGACAAAATGGCAACCCAACCTGAACTCTTCCCAACAAAAAGTCAAATGAAAACTTTAATGCTGTCCAAATAAATTTTAAAAGCATTAATTGCTTTAAAGCTTGCCCAATACCGGTGCTTTGAAGTGGCAGATTATTTTGTGATGGAACAGGCAAGGGCTCCAGCTGTCCCAGTCTCATCCTGGCTCTCACCTCAGTCCTCTGCCCTCTCTCCTCTGTAGTGTGCCCTCTCTGGAGGGTAATATGCCAATGCCATGCCCTGTATTAGTAGTACTTTAGGAAGAACTAGGCATTATCTCCACATTTCTTTTAGTCTTATTCGTCCTTGCCGGCTGGCCAGATGGGCTGCTCTTTGTTCTGGTGTAGTAGCTGCCGAGTTACAGACTGCCTAGGAGTTGACTACTCAACGTATTTGACAATTTTTTGCAACTTGAGATATACAGCATTTCGCCTTTCTTTCCCAGGGAGGAAACTACTTCTTGTCTAGGACACAGATACAAATTTGGAAGGAAAGTCTGATGGTACTGAGGTGTCACGCTGCTTCTTGTGTTAGCCAGGGACCGCTAGAATTGACAACTTCATGTCCAGGAGAAGAAACTACCCAAGGTGTTAGCTAGCAAATATTTCACAGCTCTCTATCTTTACTCAAAGGTCTATGTGATGACTACAATCCTTAGACAAATCTTCCGGGCTAACCTGAGACTATCGACACTGATATTTTCAGTAGATAACAGGACGGAAGTCATCCTGTTAGGTTGGCTTACCTGCTTCATGGCAGTTTCCCCAATTCTGTCAGAATGCTTTCGAATACTCTCTAAGAAATCCTTGAGATCTGACATGGATATTTCTTTTATTTCTTCACGCAGTTTTGGAAGATTTTCTATCATTATCTGGCAAAAACGGTATTGGCTAACTCTAGGAAGATATAGATTTTCTAGCTGTTCCATTGTTTTTAAAGCAGAATAGTATCTACAAAGAGATTAAAATCAAATTATGTAGCTTATCAAATTTTAATAAAATACTTTATCAAATATGGGATATCAATACCATACACGCAATCGATATATATCGAATGAAATTACTCTGTTCTTAGAAAAATTAAGAAACAAAAGGTCATCCATATAATGCTTTAGTTTGGAAAAAAACAGTGAACTGTCAGAGTGACCCAGTCAAGGAAAAATTTTAAGTAGGCTCCTATAGTATTAGCTGTTCTGAACTACAGATTCCTAACACCACACAGAGCATCTTGCAGGATGGAGGCACTGAAGTCATAACAATTATCTTCCCTTCTAGATTGAATTTATCAGGGTTTTTTGAGTTCTTTTTTCTGAAACACAAATTGACAATCACCCAACATCGCAGTATATGCACCAAACAATGAAAAAAATCTTGGAAAAGTGTGCCTATATGTATCTGCCTTCTTTAGGTATATGTGAACGTACACCCCACACACACCCCCACCTCTTTCCACCATCCTTAGCTGGAAAAGACTTGTGTACACTTATCTCAAGCAATATTTTTTCTAGCAGTATATCATATTTTGCTGTAAACCTTGAATCTATTTACCCTTCTGACAAAATACAGTATATGCCACCAAGAAAACAACTACTTTGAACAAGCATTAAGGTCAGAGGGTTTTAAAAAACCAAAACAACAAAGACTCCATAATTTTCTCTATTCTTCTGTGTTCTGTTAGCCTACAGACTATTTGTAGCAGAAATATGGAAGATACAGCCTGAGAGGGGGAAAAAACAAAACACCAAGAAATACTTCCTCTCATGCCCATACACTATGCAGATGTTGTACAGTACATTCATAACCATGTTGTGAAATTTTACATAAGGGACAATGAGTTTAAAGAAATACTCAAGTTAAAACTAAGCGTAAAAAGTTATTTAACTGCAAAATAAATAAAAATAATAAAGACTCAAACAATTTTGACAACAGAAAGCTACCAAATACTGAGACATCAGCTCTACCTATTACTACAGTTATTTACCTGTCTTCACTCTCAGTTCTCTCATAGATTACATGGGTTGAGGGGCCAAGACTTACTTGCTAAAACCATTTATCAACTTCAGGCCTGTAGCATATAAGTAAAATTTTGATGCTTTCAGTTGATTTAGGGAAACATTTAAAGAAGGAAATTTTAATTAAGGGAAATTGGTTTTCTATGCTTCCTCTTATAATCAGTAGAGAGATGAACACCACAAGGAGGTGATTCAGAGCTGAGTCAGGCTCCTATATGCCTGTTCCTGAAGTCAATACCCTTCTCTATTTTATTTTCAAATGTCACACAGGCTCCTAAGGCAGAATGCTTGTGAAAATTTTTACTTTATTGAAAAGATGAAGGAAAATAGAAGTGGGCCAATTCTGGGATAGACAGCTAAACTAAGAAGGCAAGAAACAGAAACACCATGATCAATGAATCTATGATGTCAACAACATTTTAAAGAGTGGTGCAGCAAACAGGTTAAACATGAATAGGACAGCAATTAGTTATAGATGTGACAATAATTTTCCTTTACACAGTATTCTTACCAGCCACTCAGCCCAGAAGGCTTTTGGAAAAATGCATTTAGTTTGGCCTATTATAACAGAATAAGGTGAACCAATGCCTTCTAGCTTAGTCTTGAAAGGGAAAAGTAGAAAAACTGAGATCAGACTGAGATAACTTGCTGTTAGTTCCAAACCTTTCTTTCCACAAATACAGAGTAATAGCCTTAGCCCATTTTTAGCTTTTCGTATTATAACCTTAGTTCCTTTTTCTTCCTGAAAGCCCTACACAATCAGTATTGGAAAATTACCAAATCATTTTGAAAGGGAAAAGCTGAAAATGAGCAAAGTCCCTTCAAATGTTCAAGAAAACCTGGAAAATGACCTTTCCAGTTCTTTTGCTTCTGCATATTGCTTTGTAGATATAGTGAGTGAACACTTTCAAACTGAAATACAATTCAAGCTGCTGGCTCCCCTTCTGTAGACAAGCAGTAATAAATTATTAATACTTCAGTCATAACTTCTTGTTCCATTCTGAAATAAACACGTTGTTTTGAATTTTCTCAGTCAGGACATTTCTAAGCTAACAGTTCAGCATAGCTGGAGGATGGGAAAAATCTCTTTTATTCCAGAACACAACTGCTTTCAGGATACTGCAAATAAAGAGGTTTCAAGTGTAAATTAGGAGCTTTTGTTTATTATATACTTGGTTAATATAAAATATACATAAGGCAACAGGAATGTTGCAGATAAGAAGGAGTCTGGGGGTTTTATGTGTGTGGTTTTTGTTTTTTTAAATAGTAAATGACCAAGAGTGCCACATGGTGAGACTTCTGGGGAATAAAACCATAATAGCATCAAAATCGTATAAAAGGTTTTTATTTAAATTATATGGATCAGCTTATCAAAACACTGTTAGTTCATCTGGAAGGTTTTTGACTGCTGTCTCTAAGATCAGAATTAACATAATCCATTCTAAATCCATTCTAGAGTCCCTTACTAATTATATATATATGGAGCTCAGGACCTTGCCCTTTTCACATCTGTTCTGATAAAGCACGGAAGTCTTATTAATTTGAAGGTCACCCACAGGTCAGGATTTAAACTAAAAAGTTTTGCATATCATTTCATGGAATGATATATTTGTATATTTTGCTTTAAAAACATTCCATAGATTTAACTCAATGCTGAAAATTTTGACAACAATATATGATGGGAACTAATAATATTATCAATCATATAAGGTAAAGATTGTCCATTTGACTATAAATGAGTTAAAGAAGTACCTTCAACTTTTTTTTTTTCATATAAATATAGCAGTCCTCTGTGTCTATTCTTCCGAGCTAATCTTGTAAGAATGTGTTCCCCAATGTAAAATTTATAACGTAAGCTTTGAAATTGAAGATACAAGTTTGAAACACCAATAGAGGTCATATGATAAGACTATCCATCCATCCATCTTGTCATCAGAACCAGAAAACTTTAAGATGGATTTTACTAACATCTCCAAACTATAAAAATGGAAACTTCTAAAACCAGCAAGAAGCAGGACTGGGGAACACACACACCCCACCCCCCCCCAAAAAAAAAACAAAAACAAAAAAACACCAAAAAAACCACCCAGAAGATTTTTGTTTTGCATCATCATATTCTAAAATTGAGCTGGCGTTTTACAAAATGGCCAAGTCCCAGGCACAGAGTAATCAGGTCTGTATTAGAATTTGAAACATGAACACACAAAAAATCCAAAAGAAAAAGAAAGTGACCATTACCTTAGTGTACACAAAGCATTAAGTTATGTTTTAAATGACAGAGAGAACTTTTAAGATTTTTATCAGCAGAGTGTCATTTGGAGGCAGTTAAGAGAAATACCATAACTTACTAAAAAAGCCCCATCAAGTTAAACTAGAGCAGTCAAGAAGCTACACAGGACAGGAGCAAGATGAACTCAAAAGCTGTGAATTTTACTGAGAATAACACATTTGTACACAAGCCTTTGAATAAAGAAACACGTAGTCATGTCCCAAAATTTTCTGCTGAAAAAACCAAGAGGAGAGACAATAACCTTAAAATTCTCATTTTAGTTTAATTAAGGAAACAAACTTAATTTACAAAGAAAAAATAGTGTTGTTCTCCAATTTTTGTGCTTCTCTCAGAGGCAAATACTGTATATTCCTGCATACTACATTTCCATTAAGTAAATGTGAAAAACTTTTGTACTCTACCAAACAAATTTAAGGGAGTTAATCAGAATTTTTCAATAATACTGTGGAAAAGTCACATTCACAGAGATCCTGAAGATGATATACTGAAATGGCAATTGAAAACCTTTCACCACAGCAACAACTATTTATTTATTTTGTTTTTAAATCTAGTTGCCTTAACAATTCTAAACCTAATTTGTAAACTTCCCCAGCATACCAATTTTATCAGTTGCCCCAAAGGACCACAAACTGAGATCAAGGCACTACTAACTCTGAAACTTCTGTAAAGTGAGTCAAAAGCTCAGTATTTCTGAAAATCAGATTAAAGAGTTGCTGTGCGAAATAAACAAGATCTGTGGAATACCTTTTTCATCCATAATGATGTGATAGGAGATTTTTTTTTTTAAATAGAAATTATTGAACAAATAGGGTTGTAAGAACAGTGAGAAAGAAAGCAGCTGACAGTTCAGTATCAAATATATATTTTGATGGGTTTTTTTGCCAGATCCATGATACCTCTGGGAAGTATTGATTTGCAGTTGGTAAAATCCAATGCTTCATTTTGACATGGTTCTAAAACAATGCAGAAAACCAGAATCAAATCACCAGCAGTTTTATCTCTTCTGATACCTTTCCATACAGACATGGGTAGAACAAAATTATATAAATTATGAAGTTTTCCTATTTGCATCCTTTATGTCTTCAGGTTTATTTGAATGCTTGGAAGGTTTATGAAGAAAAAGGCTGCATGACTGTCTCAGTGAGACTTAGTAACCTAAATAACTAATCGACTCTGTCTTTCCCACAGTTCGGAAGAAAGCTTATAGTAAGGTCAGAAAACAAATCCAAGTCTTTCAGGGCAAAAAGCTCACTCTGAAAGACCATACTCTTTCTTTAGTCCTCACAGTAGATTCAAGAAGATTCAGCAACAACCTTAGCAGATTGATTTATTTAATTATTTTCATTGTATGGTGGGTTTGGGGTTTTTTTTGTAATACTCACTGTGAAAGAACACTTGCAAAAACACCAGTTCTAACAATTTCCAATTAGACCACAATCTCTTGAAGCAGCTGGGAGAGAGTGTCTCTCTCCAGAGACACATATCAAAATCCAAACACACAGGCCATGATAACAGAGCTGTATAAAATGTGTGATGATCTTATCTCCAACTTAAAATTAAAGATCTAGGTAGTTCAGTCTAAATGCATAGCCCCCACTAGGTGTTTTGGAGAGGAGTGGAGAAACTACACCTCTCCCTTGTGCTTCCTCAGCTAAGACTTTAAACGCTCCATAACTCTTTCCAGCCAATTGTGTCTGTTTAGAGCAGATTCCGCAGTTACTTCCTCTCACAACTATAGTTCTTGTCAACTTGTGTTATGCATGGCTCAGGAGACAGACAAATAGGATACAGAGCCTTTCACCTCTAGGTCATCAGTTCAAACATAGCCCATGTTCATAGGGACCAAAAGTTGTTATCAATAGATGGCTTTTTGGACTCCTCAGTAAACCTCCATTCCATCCGCATAAACCAGTATGTACTCCAGACCCCAAATCCTGCATTATCTTAGAAGATGTCTGCCATGGAGAAAAGGAAATGGAATTCCAATCTTTATCCTAAAACAACTGTCCCCCAAAAATATAGAATATCCACACTTTCTTCTTCCTTTCCTTTAAACATTAGAAATTCATAGTGCAAGACTGTAAGACAATGGAATAATGAAAATATATTCTAAAAGGCTGCAAGCAGAGAAAGTCAAAAGAAAAGAGGTCTTTTTTTAAAAGACCAATGAAAGCTTTGCTGCATTAACAAACCTCAGTGAACGTTTATGAGACAAATTATCTTTGCCTAAAATAAACATTCCTCATTGTTTTGTTAAGACAGGGACTGTGAATGCTCCTCTCTCTGACTCTTCCAGGAAAGCTTCAAAGCAAAACTTAGGAAGGTCAGTTTTGAAATTCCTTGTACCTGCACACATCAGCTATCAGGTCTTTGCACTGATGCTATGGATGTCCTTGCTATTGCTCAATTACTTACTGATAAAGGCCAGGATACACTCACTCTTTGGATTTGTTGCCTGCTAAGCCACAAGGAAATTAGGATTTTAATTACCTGCAAGTTCCATGGGATAGACACCTATAGGCTGTAGTATAGGGAATTGTAAGTCACAGGCAAAGTAGTAACTGTAGCGTAGCTAATGAAAGATATCTGAGCTGGAGCAGTAGCCTGCAGCAGAGTCTAAACCTTCTGCACTCCATGTGATTTCAAGGTATGGTACATCAAAGCTATGGCATCTCCCCTCTCCCTTAGATCTTTTCATGGTATGACAATGACATGTCCAAACCCCTCAATTCAGCGTATCGTCCTTTGACTTTTAAGACTTCCTGCCTGGCAACTCTTTCCACAGGAAAATTATCAGATCTGAATCTCTTAAATAATAGAAATTTAGTTTTAGATTTAACGAGTATTGATGATTTCTCAGAAAGCACATCAACCATCAGTGGACTCTACAAAACTACTAGTGAACATGGAATCAAAATGCTAAAAGACATCTGCAATTTTATCTCACCGAAGTGATCTCTCCGTGATGACATTAGGAACGATCTCTCTGTGATGACATTAGGAACTATAACTTCCCTTGCCATTCTAAAACTGGGATGCTGCTTGTCCTGCCTGACAGAGCAAGGGAATGGCAGAATGCAGGCCTTGATCCCAGCGTTTCCGTATTTTCAACACGCTAAAGGCAGCACAGTCTACAGACCACCTTGCAGAAGGAAGCGGTGCGATTCAGACAACACACCCTGCAGTCTGTTCTCTGATCAGAGTAGCAAGGGCACTGGACTGTTTACGTCTTTCTGCTGAGCTACTCCAACAGCGCTGCAACAACATGCTGCCAGCTACTCTAAGCAGATGTCAAACCAGTGTCCTGTTCAGAGGAAACAGTGTATAGTAGTCAACTGATAAGATCTACCACACCGATTCACATCTAGCAAGTTTTGATTATAACAAGAGACAGCATAGTGCCATAGCTATTACGTTATTCTTAAAGCTCTTATATTTCTGCAGAAGACCTCCCAGACAGCATGTGTACGCAGGTATCATATAGCACATATACCACTGTCGAAGATGCATCAGATTTGCTGCAATGCTGATTGATCTGATGTGTACAGTAGATCTGATGCATTTTGGACATGTCTGCACACAGGCTTTATAGCTGATTTACTCATACACAGTGGCCGTTGTTGAGGATTTTCTGATGTCCAGTGGTATGGCAGGAGACATTGCCTACCCAGACAACAGAAATCCGACAAACAGTCCAAAAGTAAATCTAGATTACACAGTAGCCCTGTAGACAACCTGACTATGCATAGCTAGTTCCAAATGGAAACAGTCAGGTCCAGACAGACTTGTTAGCAGGAGCTCCCTGCAGTGGTGCCAGGCACACAAAGAGGCAATGACAATGATCATGAATCCAGTAAGGGAAGACACAGAGCAATCGGTGTGACTGAGGCTGTATGAAAAGCAGGCAGGGATAAAGGTGGCAATGATGCTGTAGAAATCAGGAAGAAGAAAATAGCAGCAGTATTATTCCTGGGGTGGGTGTGCATGCGGTGCAAGGCGGCAGCATCAGCCCCAGTGGGATAGGATGACAGCTACAGGGGGGCAGGGGCAGCCAAACTGCCACCAAGAGAGAACTGGGGATTCTGGGGTTACAGCAGCAGTGGGTGGCTCTCCAAGAATATGGAAAGTGAAGACACAACAGCGGAAGGAGCAACTGGTCACATACCAGTTAGAAACCATTATTCTAGAAATTTATTTTTAATTATCGTTTTAATTTTTTTTTAACAAGTCAATTTGTCAGAGAGGGAAAAAAAACAAACCATAACACATTTTCTGCACTTCATTCTCACAGTCCCATGTACATAAAAGAGTAGCATAGAGCTACCAGATAGGTCTAAAGAAAGGTATATGGAGTGAGATGTACTTTTTTCTTGGATAATGAATTTTATTTAAATACATCATGATAGATTAATCAGGTATTAATGTACTCTGAAAGATCATTACTCTCTAAGGATCTTATTATTCTTGCTTCTTAAACTGTTTCAAGTATTAAAAAAAAAAATACACTTCACATTTTATAATCATAATTTCACTGCATGTCATACTTATTTAAGTAAACATTATTCTTCATGGCAATCACTAAGCTCCTAAAAGTCTTTATATTTAATATAACATTTGTTCACTTGCAGTGACATTCTTGAATGACAGACAGGTATTACGAAAAGAAGACTACACGTACCAAGCTTCAGGACTTGGAATACTTACTTGTCTACATTAGTGTTTGCTATTCTATCAGTTTACTTACAAATGTTATATTTTACTTATAGAAATAAAGTTCACTCACCTTTTTACATTCATCTGTTCTTTCAGTTTGCTGTACATTTCCAGCACTGCATAGAAACAAGCAGATTAACCCATGGATTTTATTGTGGCTTTAGTTAATAAAAGAGGAAAATATATACTGTAAAGGACAAAGTAAACCATAGAAAAGGATATGCTAAATTTACCTTATTTAATTCCTACTGTAACATAAATGTGATAAAACTAGCAAAAAAAAATTCTAGAATGTAGCTAAAAAAGAAAAAAGAACTGATCTCTTAACAGCTTTTAAATGAAGAAGAATTAAGATTAAACAAAACAGTAGACACTATATATATCAAGCATATTAATTCACTTACTACATACCATAACTTCATCTGCATTACCAGTCTATGACCTGTCTCCATTAAATGGCAACAGTACCACCTACTGTACTCATAACAAGTCAACAACAAGACTTTACAAAGAAAAATTCTCAGATCTGTTTTATGCCAATATCATGAACAGGATAAAACCCTTACAGACCTGTGTGCAATCCTATAATATTACCTTTCTGAAACATCATTTAGAGCCCTTATGTTTTATTAAAAAAAAAGCCTGTAATGACACAGAGCTAAAAGTACAACACTGAAATAGAATCATTAGTATTTTCCCCTAGAATTCAAACAGTAAAAACCACCCTCTTAAGCCACAAATTCATCATTTCGCATATTAAAAATATTACTTCATTTAAAGCTGTATGTGGCTACATTGTTTGCATCATTTATATCTGTCTCACTGTCTTCTCACAAAGTGGCATAATTGCTTTATGTCAAATATTGTAAAAGACATGGAACCTACACGTTGACATCTTTTTAAAACCCGTTAACGTTTTTGTTAAACTGGATGTTACAGGACCACAACTTAAAAAATAAAATTCTTTTCCATTTTGGCTATTGTGACTTACTTTATTTAATTTGCCATCATATTTAGCTATAGGTCACTCACCTGGAAGACACAACTGTAGTTTTTCCACAACTGTTGTAATATTCCGTTGCTGAACTCTACATCGAATGATTTCCTCTGTTTGGGCTATGACCTTAGAGATTTAAAAAAAAAAAAAAAAAAAAAAAAAAGAAAAGAACAATTAAGTTATGCAAATAAATTTAACTTGCTACAAATATTCATAATGCCCATATAGGAAGCACCATTTTCTCACCTCTTTCCCAGCATCCTGAAGCCTTCGGTTGGTATCAGTAACTTGGACCTTAAAAATAATTTCACCTTTGTTAGACAAATATGCATATATTGCCCTGATGTGACTGCTCACCCTTGTAATCAGATCATGCTTCATGAGAAACTTAGAACAAAGAAATGCAAATTCAAATTAACTCTACAGCTTGAACTTGAACTTTTGATCGCAAAGGGCTTTTGTTAACTTCAATTACTTATGACAGTTCTTTCTAACAGATTCTGTGGCAAACTTCTCAAATTTACTTGGGATTTTTGAACTTTCCTTGTTTCTGTAGGTCTGTCAAACAATTCAAATCATTGACCCAATTGACCACTGGTCCCTTTTTGATAACCTCAATGAGCTCTATGGGCCATTCATTGTCTGTAAGAAACGGTGATTGCATTTTATGGTAATTAAACATTCATACTTTGCTGAATGCAAACACTGGGTGGTTGATTAACATCAAACGTGGAAATCTCCAAACCACAGCAACATTTTAATGCTGCAGGTGCAGGCAAAGCTCGACCTCAGATTTTCCCACATAGTAAGTGACTCATTAGGTCATCATAATAAGGAAGCACATTCTAGTTTATTAAAAATCTCATTAATTTCTGAACAAAGATGCTCAATGACCTCATTGACGCTGTATTTGGTCTCTTGTTATCTGAATATCCTTTATATAATGCTCTTCTAATCATAACCTCTGATGAACTATGCTCATTCTGTCTGGTGTGCATATTTTGCTCTCAAAAGTGTAAAGAGAGCTAAAAGGGATGGATCTCATAATTCACTATTCTGCGTTCTGATTTGGGAGTAAATCTTAGTTCTCATTTCTAATGAAACTACTAACTCCGCCTACTCTCCTACTCATTGCAGAGTAAAGAAAATTTATTTTGCATACATAATTGCAGTATTTTTATTTTTCTAATCAAGATTTTAAATTTTCCTAAGGTCTGACATATAAATGAATGATTAGAAAAAGACCTATGTAAGGAATATTTGTTTTACCATTTGTTGTTCTTTACCTTCTGAGAAAACCTTTAAAAAGGGCAAAATAATTTTGGTAACATTTTCTTAAAACATACATTAAAAAAAAAAGTCAGAATTAGACCTAATAAAATATTCAGCTTTGTAAATGTAAATTACTGGATCAGGCAACACAGCTCTAATCACAAATCCTGAATAATCCACTTTTAAAAAATTGTTGCAAACATCACAGTGTATGTGATAATCACTAAATTCTTATTCTTCAGTAAGAGTCAAGTTCCTTCTTTTAAATTCAAAGACAATGATATATGAAACTCTGAAAAACTAGTTCCTTACCTTCAATTTTTCTGCATCAGCCCTAACTTTAAGAAGTTCTGTAATAGCATCCACAAAGCCCTGATGGTGAAAATTGCACATCTTTTCTATCTCCCTGTCATGGTTACGTATGCAGGCATCTAGTTTTTCCATAAACCTCTGATGTGCGTTTGGTTGGTCATCATATACAGACCTGTTAAATACAAATAAGAAAATCAAAGTTTACTTTTTCCCCCAGTTAAAAATAGTATGCAAGGATCTTTATTGAAATCTCTCTCTTAAAAAGAAAATAAAAGCACGCAAACTTGATGTTACGGTGGCATCATTTGTGATCCACTCCATCAAAATCAGCATTAAAAGAAAGAGATGACGCAAAACTGAGAACTGAACCCAGCCCTTATGGCATTAATCCAGGTGCTTAACCTGTTACGTCATGGTTGACCTGAGCCTCACTGGCCTGTTAGTTATGCCCTAATGCTCAAATACGGGTACAAAAGAATCAGTTTCTCCGACCACCTCAAATAGCATGGATCGCCCTTCCATCAAATTCCACTCTTTGCTAAATATAAAGAAGTGCAAACATAGAAATTTGCTTTTCCGGTATTCCTAACATTAGAGTTACCCAACTAAATCAGGGTTGGATGCTTCCAGCCAGAACAAACAGAGCACTGTGCGGCAGCAGCTGGACCCCTGGCGGAAGGCAATCCCCACTGCTCCCTGCCTCCTCCTACCCGCGCTCAACATCTCCTAAAGCAAAACCATGACATGCACATGCCTAAGGCTGCTACCTCAATGGGATCTAACTTTCAGGAATGGCTAAAATCAGGTCTTTTGGTTTATTTTATTAATTGTTTGAATAGTACACTTCTAAACCTCAAGCAGGAAACGTAACTCCAGGAGAAATTACCAGCGCAGCTTGTTGAGCTGCGTCAGAAATGGAAAGCTGCATGGAAAAATGCTCAAGTGTGAGAGAGAGCAAAGGAGACGGGGGCAATTTAAAGTTTTAGACTTTAGCAGAGAAAGCAAGAAAAGAGGTATTACAGAGAACTGTACTGGAAATCAAAGGCATGAAGTCTCCCCAGAAAGGTAAGGCAAAGGCAGTTCCAAAATTTGATTAATAACTTGATATAGCAACAACAGCAAAGACAGGTAATTTTTGAAGCAGCTTTTCAGATAGAATGAGAGCGGCAATACGAGGATAATATAGTCATACATATACAAACATGTTTGTACTGTAAACTACAAGCATTCAAAAAAATCAGATCAAAAAATCTTTAAATTGCTTTTTTTAGCCTCTAATTTCCTTTCATAATTACAAAGTTTTCTCCAGAAATCCATAAGGAGAAGCTGCTTTAAAAAAATAAAAAAATTAAAAAGATCTTAAGATGGGGGGGGGAGGAAGGCTGAAGTTCCAATGGTCTCAATACAAGTACAGTCTTAAGTTCAAGGCCCAGGGAACAGTCAGTCAAAGCCTCCAAAACTCTTGAGTAGAGAGAAAGTACTTCCCTACTCGTCTTCTCAGAGAAGTATGACTTCCCATATTCTTTGAGATCCTCTTTTCTAACCAGACAGCTGGGCTCTGCCAAGATCTGGGGTCATCATCACCCGTTCAACAAACCTACAGCTGAGTGTCTGACAAGAACTTGACCTTTCAAGGAAGAAAAGGGTACAGAAGAGTTCAAAAAGAATTGTAACTAGATTCTTCATCCTTTCTGAGTTCCTTTTCACCTTGGACAATATACTCAGTGAAGCAACAGAAGTTAGAGACATGAGAAAGGTAATAAGCTGTCCTACTTGCCAAAGGAAGAAAGCCAATTCCTATTAGCCTGCTTGCTATAGACATTTTCTCAGGGAAAAATCTATTCAATAAAATATTCCTAGAATATCCCCCTTTTGCTTATGATTGATAGGAAAATAAGGCTATGGTACTGAAAGGCAGGCTCTTTCCTCCAAAGTGCCCCAGGGGAAAATCCAGGGTTGTTGACCCATGAAGTGGTTCACAAAGGGAAAGATAGCCTTCACCCTTTCCACCACCACAGTTTGAAATGACAGCTGGAAGGAGCAAATGTGTGACAGTCAGTCTCTCCTCCTGAGGTTCCTGTCAGATTGCCTGAAAGGGCTCCCTCAAGGCTGCCCAGGACAACTGAAATTTAAAGGGCTGTGGTGGAAGATCATGAGTGACCCACACCTGCCAGTGGGAAACACCTGCACCCAAAACCTGGTGCTGGCTGGAGAGAGAAGCAGCAACCTGGCCTGGGAGGAAAGAAAGGTGCAAGACGCATAGTCAGCATTAAGTGAGCTCTCAATTAGGCAACCTAATGTTCTGCATCTGAAGACATGGGGGGAAGCATGTAGACCGTATCACTGTTACCTGTAAAGAAATGGGGAAGGAATGAGAAAAAGGCTCAACAACTGATGCTGTAGTGCTCAAAAATATGCAGTACGAGCTGGTTACATGAGTGCTGCTCTGTCTCCGTAAGAAAAGGGGCAGAGATGTTGGAACCTACAGGGTGGACAGAGAGGGACATCCACCTGTCTCCAAAATACCATTCCTCAAGAAGAAATAAAAAGATTAGGAGGGCCAGAGGCATCAGATAGTGCCTTCACACATATTGGGCATGCATGAGCTTCCCCTGAATGGGCTGGACTCGCCACCTATACTGCATTGGATGCTAAAGGAAAAACCAGCAAAAAGTTCAATTTATTACTGCTTCCTTGAGCCTTTCATTTAAGGGTGGAAGGAGTCTCCAAGTTTAGGTCTCCTTCCAATGTTCTCAAAGGGAAGTGAGAAAGGAGTATCATTATCACAAAGACAGGAGACTTCCATCTGTCGCTGTGAACTCGTAACTATAAGTTGTGTAACGTAACTGTTAAGTGAAAACAGCAGTAAAACACAGTAGACCAAATATACCTAAAATGAGAACAAGACTGTAAAAAAGATGGTGCAAGAGGAACTCCATACTTGAGTTTGTACCACCAAACTTTCTTTGGTGGTAGCAACGCACTGTCTTTTTGGACTTAGTTATTGCCTGATGATTTTGGGGTATCCAGTAGCTGCAGTTCAGCATGGCTGTCTTGATACCTTTTTATCGATTTCAGATCTGCCAACACTGGCAGACATGCAGTTAAAATACTGAGAGAGGGAAATAATTTGCGATCAGGAGATTCCTCTTTAAAATGTTATCAAACAATTCCAGACAATATAGCCAGAAATTCTGGAAGCACATACGATGTAGCATAGGCAATACAGTATTCACTGTTAAAAGAATCAGTATTTATTATTTTTTCCCAGTATTAAAGCTACTTATACTTCAGTTTAATGATGATAAATAAAGTACTGATTGATAATTCTCAGGGGAATTATCACAATATTTAATTCAAAATTATACAGGGAATAAATGTTTAAAATTGAGGAGGAAGAAATCAATACTGTGTACGTCCCAACGCACTGCCTTAATCTCAAGATCAGCCTACCTTATTAAAATAAGAGTTACTATTTTATGTTCTACATTACACTGTTTTCTGCAGGGATACTAATAAAGTGGTGATCTGTTATCTAGACCAGTATTTTGACAGAGCTCCTTAAGATCCACTAGTGGTATAAATTCCATATTAACTACATATGTAGACAGCTCCATCTTGTGGGAACAGTAACAAATCAACCCTCTTCAGCACACTAGTGAAAAAACTCCTGAGACAGAACTGCTTACCTTTAAAGAAATAAATCATCACAGTATTTAAAAGAAATTCACACTTTGTATCACAACCCTCTGATCTAGGTGTGAAGTAAGATGACAAACAAGTTTACTAACTTTCTTAAGATGCTGTACTCTTAGGACACTATACACATGCTATTTCAGAAGCTTCAGAAGGAAGTCTGACCTAAAGCACTGGCCTTTTTGAAAGTGTAAGTGTACTCAAGAGAGCCATGCCATCTCTGGCCATGGACAGAAGTTAGGCTTTTTCTCAAAACTGCAAACACAAGTGAGGCGATGCACACCTGATTTACATAGTACAGTATGGTTTATTTCTGATACTGAAGCTTATTTTCCATACACACATTTCAAAAACTACCTACACCTATCTAAATAAAGTAATTGCTACCTTTGAATAATTATCTGAAGGTGTATATTTCAACAGATTACGGCACTGCAAGCAATCCTGATAGCAATTCTGCACTTTACAGAGTTAAACTATCAGGCAGACAAATAACAATATTGCAGTATCTTGGAGAGAGACATGGAATCCTGAAAGCATCCTATAGCTTATTCTTTTAAATTACAAGACAGAATTAACAGAATTTACAACACCCACACACAGTTCTGTTGGGAAGAGAGTGAGGAAGTGGTAACCCTTCCAGATGCATTTCTTCAGGAGACAACTACTACATGCAACTATGTCTACCCTTAAAATCTCTCTCTCACTTTAAGTTGCTTCACATGTCAGTGGGAAGTGTCATAAAAACGGGCAAACATGCCTAGGCTATCGAGAAATTTTACATGTGTAATATATAGTTCTTCCAAATTTTGTTTACATTTATACACTTCTGAATAAAGAACCCCAAGGATCCTCCTCAGCTTTATGGGCTCCTGAAGTGGATGCTGGTGGTCTGAAATATAGCACAAATCTGAACTGAGCAAAGCTGAAAGACATGATCAGTTTGTATTACAATTGCTTTCAACCTGTGATCTATACAGCTATAGGAACCTATAGACAAGTAGTGGTTGATTCACACCATGAAACTCTGAAGAGTAAGCTTTTTCTCAGTATGGGTCTTCAAACTGGGGAAAAAAAAAAAAAGAAAATCACTGAAGTTGGAGACAGAAGTTTATACTTGGTTTTAGCACCAAAAAAAAAAGAAAATATACAACACGCCATCTTAATTTTCAACCTGGAATGAGAGAACATAAACTTGAGCGACTAGTTAGACACCAGTACTGAGAATCAGTGACAGGGCAGGTACTATTTTCAGTCCTAATTGATGGGGCAAGAAGGGCACCCATGAAGAGCACAAGCAGAGCTGAAGGATTTTTCTGGTAATGTGTAGCAGGTTATTTGTTTATATTTCCCAGAACTCTGTATATAGACAGAGAGACTTTTTTTCTGACTCATCCCAACAACTGGACAATATGAGTCATATTAATGCCAGTCTATGTAAATACAAGATAGTGCAGAAAGTACTTGAAAGAGGAAAAAAATGAACTAGGAATAGTCAGAGACAGCTTAACCTAAAGGAGAAAGATGTCTCAGTCACTGGCTCAATTTTATTGCAATAGTGATATTTTTACCTTGATCTTTTCTTACCAGCTGGGCTGAAGGGAGAAAGACAAGCATAAACAGATTTGAATTCACGTCGCAATAAAAAATGAAGGAGAATTTTCCGATATGCAACCATTTTCCAATTGAAGAAAATCAAACAAGGTTACTCTATACCATAAAAAACCTCCCTAAAATTTTTATTTTCAAAACTGAAACACAATATGAAAAATATGTATTTAATAGGTCTTATTGACAATTCTTTGTGTTTACATGCAAAAACCTATTGAAGCACCAGAGGGCACCATTCTATGCACAAAAATACCAGCGTTGAGTAAACAAAAAGGCTAATCTCCAGAGAGCTAAAATTCAGCCAAGAATCGTAAACCTAACCTGCCATGAATTCTACCTGACCCGTCACAAAATAATAACAATTTTAAAAATGAATTAACCTCAAATCATCTGATCCTTTCTATAATGACAACTCCACACATATGAATTATCACTGTAAGCCACTATCATAGATGTCTTCACAAATGGTTACAGTACAGCTTCAAAAATATATTTCTGCTACTTTTTCATATAAATATTTTCTATATTATCCACAACCAGGATACATGTCATTAATGCCTGAGCACAAATGGGATTAAAAGAGTACCAGCATTTCACTAAGGAGGAGGGAAACAAAAAGTTACAGGCCAAAAAAAATCATAAGCCCAGAAATTAATTTAATACATTGACTGGACTACTGGAAAGGTAGGCAAAGGAAGTGCATATAGACTAGTAAGTGTAAAAGGAGAGGAGCCTAAAAATATTTTTTGAGAGTTCAGCAAATACCCCAAATTTGCTTTTTCCCTCCTCATCCCCAGTCTTCACATCTATATCATCTTCCCACTAGAAAATGAGAATAATCAGAAACCTGAACACAACTTCCACTGTAATCTACTTGGTGAGAGTTTAGCATGAAAAAGTGAATTGCAAGAGGAATCAGAATGAGAACCAAAGTAATTTTGTCCCTTATATCTATGGCAAGAGCTGTAACTTTTCAATGGTAAGCAGAACTGCTCAGGTACTGAGGCTTCAGGCAAAAATGAACTTGAAGAGTTTATTTTATTAAAAATAAAAGCTCCATGCTTTCATAAGTAAATAGTGATTCAGAAGATAATATGAATTCCTGGTTGGTGATAAATAACTCTTGTCAATTAAAAATTATTACTAAAACGGTCTAGTAGATGATAAAGAAAAAAATAGTATTTAACAAATCCCTTTCGGGTTTTAAAAAAATCTATTATTTCTTGAAGGTTTGAGGCGGGGGGTTGTGTGTGTTTGTTTTTTTAAATGGGCAATGATTCGATTTTTAATTGCAACCCATATTCAGGAGAAACATCTCTGAGCTTATGGAACATTACTGTAAATTTTTAGAGTGAACAATTCTCTTCCTAATAATCATTTATAACAGGTTCTAATGGCAGCAAAGGCTCTTAAAACAGATCATCTATTTAAAAAATAGCAAAAAAACCATGTCAGAAAATAGAGAAAAAATACCCATCTTTTTACAGGACAAAGTAGCTCCTCACTAATGACTTGCCATCTTCCACCATTTTCACACACCCCCAACCCATCCTGTTCTGCCCCATTTCTAGGACGAACTGCAGGTTCCCCACCCCTGCCTACATTGCCACAAAGTCTTTCATTTCCTGATTACACAAGACATATGAAGCAATTAAAAACTGTATACATACATTTCAGGGTACTGATAACCACTTAGTAAGTGCCAATCAGTTACATCTCCATGAATGCTGTGACGATGATGGGAATTACACATACCTGCACAATAGTTGTACAAGTTTGACATGGAATGTAAGCCTGACCATGTAACTTCTCAACTGCAAGGGATGCAAGAGAAAAAGATCCATTTGTAGAGCTTCAGATTTAGCATTGTGGGGAAAAAAAAAATTTTAACTGATCACTTTGATCAGTTCAACCAAGTCACAAAAAAAAGAAACTCAGACATATAATTTTTATTCCATTTTTCAAAGTAATACTTAAAACAAAACACACACAAATAACCAACTCTCAAATGAAGAAACTGCTTCTGGAAAATCATGTTTTTAGAATTCATATCTTGCTACCAAAGCCTATTTTGTACTGAGGCTAGAGATGCTCTCAAATAGCTCCCATACACACATTGCAAGAAGTGGCCCAGTAGATGTTTGTCCTCTCCCTCCATTTCTCATCTGATTAAAAAAAAAAAAAAAGAGAGGGAGAGAAATATTTACAATTCAAATTTGCATGATGAGTTCAGTGGGATCGATGCAAGCACAAAACACTTACCATGCAAATTAAGATTCCACCCTTAAAACAGACCTGTCATTGTGACTATAACCATGGCATCCCTAACCACGATACTGTATCACACGCTCCATTTTTAAGCTGTAATTTCACAGGAAATACTGCAGAAACTTCCTTTGTCCTACAATATACAAAGATATTTTCTGTTTACACAAACTGTAAACTTTGTAGGGATTTTTCCACGGAGTGATTTCATATAGGTTGCTGCATACACCCTAAAAAGCTTCATAAAATAATGTCCAGGTGTTTCCTGTAATTCAACTGGAGTTATGGTAATAAGTACATTTCTTAAAACCTAAGCAGCCTTTCTATGCCAGGCGCTACCTAGGGTCCAGTTCTGCCATCCCTATTCATAATTACATCTCACCGCTCTATTTAAAAGATCCCATTACATGCCAGAACAACACAGAACTCAAGCTATGGCCTAACCAGAGAAAAGATTTTATTAATCTTAGTTTAGTTGTTATGCTTTACTTGCCTGGTTTTCCTGGATGTGCAATTTCTGTGAATTGTTCTCACTAATAGTATCCTGTTTCTATGAGCAGGAAAGGGCTGAGTACAGTTTGTTAGTTAACATTACTTCCTATAAGCGGGGTCCATATTCTGTAGTAGCAGCACTACAGCAGTCATTGTTCATGCTGGATAAGCAATGGATCACGCTGATGGCTGTTAATGGACATCCTCTGCAGCGAAACATGAACTGATAATCAGTAAACCCAGATTTGCAATAGACTTCCTCCTTCCTGTTTTTACACTGCTGACCAAGGAGAAGCCTCTTCCTGCTAAGCCTTTGTGTGACTTACTGATGTATGAAGCGAGAAACTGAAAAACAAGCGCTGCACTACTATTTTTTTTCTAATTTTGTGTTGTAATAGTAGACAAAAAAGACAGCAAAGAAAACACCAGCTTCACTCACTTTGGTATTAGCTATCGCCATGCAACAAAATGCCAGGTTTGGCCATCTGTTTCATATACCTAAACGGATACAGTGGACGTAGTTGGAACCTATGTTATTTCATAGAAAATAAAATAAGAAACTGAAGTCCATATAACAATATTCTTATCTTCCCTTAGTATTTCCACAGACTGTAACATAAATTGTTCCATTTTAGGAGCAATGGATTAATCTACAAATGAAATTGTGAGCTTCTAAGTTCTTTTTAAAGATTTGATCATGATTTTCTACTACACATGTCCCAGAAATAATTAGCTATCACAACCCATATTAGAAATAGTATATATATCTCTATATAGAAATATTATCTATAACAACCTATAGCTATTACAACCTATATCAGAAATATTATCTATATGTATCTATATAGATATATTATCTGTTCCAACCTATAGCTAATCTGTCTTCAATCTGTCTTCTTTATCTGGGGCACTTTAGACATAATCTTCAAGATAAATACATATCAATCATTTCAGTAGGGCCTTCACAAGACATCTGAAATAGAACAGAACATTTAATGTCACAAATGTCTAAGTTACTTATTTCAATAGGCTTTGAATACCAACACTACACACATGTAAATATATTATTTTAGAAATCAAGAAGTTCCAGATTAAATAAAATATCCAATGATTAAAAAGTTTCAAAACCAATTGGATTAAGAATGTATTCTATTCAATACAGATCAAACAAGATAATTCTTTGATGTGTCACATTCTTCTGCAAACATATAACCAAAGCATGTATTTTCCAATAATTTTATATTATTAACTTTGTTAACTCTGTGAGCTCACATAGCCTATACAAATCATTGTGTACTTCTCTCATGCAAATCAACAGCCTGTACTATATATCCTTTGCACATGCACATCTCCCAGGATCATTGAAGAAAATGAAAGATGACTTTAAAAAAAGCCTAGTTTTAATTCAAAAGCCCAACTAAAACTAACTCACCGTGTTTCTCTCTGTTGGGAAGCAACTAACAGTGTTGAAGCAACTGACTTCTACTACTCTTTATTACCTTACTCCAGTACTCTACCTGCTTGATAAACAGACTAAGCGGCAGAAAATCTGTTCATGCCTTAGGGAAAGGTGACACTCCAGCACACCGCAGAAACACCACATTTCAAGAGGAGGTAGCACGCGTTGGCTACCTGATTACAGTTTCCTAAGTTTATGAAACAAAACAGAACAAACATACAGTATAAAACAATATCAACTATGTTACTTTTATGTTGAAATTAACTAAAAACAAAACTCCGAAGAAAACGCTGCCTTGCTGAAATCAATGGGGTAGAGATCCTTCAAAGTCTCTCTATGCATAAGGAAGTGTGCAAACTGTGAAAGTCCCAGTGAGAGCTGCTACAAACAGAAACATCTAAATGCCTGTAATAGAAAGGAGAGTAGTGTATTAAAATTGAAATACACGATACTTGAAAGTTTAAACACTTCTTTTTGAAGTTGAAATGTCTCAAAAGCATCCCCCCAGGTACACATACTACAGTATATGCGTTATTAATTTTGTTTCACTCTGATTCATGGGAGAATTGCAAGTTACAACTCCCTGCAGTTTTGCAAGCAAATTACTTTCTCTGAGACACAGTGAAAATCCCATTCACAGTATTAGAGCTGAACACCTTTCTCATGCTATTAAAAAAAGTCCCAGCCCTCTCTACAGGTCCCTAGTACAGAACAGTTCAAAGACATCTTTTAGGTCCTCTCTGTCAAACCCCAAGTCTTTCCATCAAGGCTGATGCACTCTAAAACCTACTTCTTTCCTTCTTAATACCTCCATCAGTGATTAAGTTCCCTACTAGTTTGGTATTACTGGCAAAGGTTGAGGTACAGGAAGGGCTTCAGCCATGCTCCAGGAGAGATCCTTAACTCCTTCCTGCATAGGACACAGTTTGTCAGGCATACAAATAATTCCTTAGTAGACATGAACAAGATGAGGAAGAGGTGCGTTGTTGAGCATACTTTAAGCTGAACATCAAATTGAACATGATGTCATTGTTTTACCAAGGTCTGTGGTGACAGGGATTAGGTTTGGGCATTTCAACCATCACCAGATAATAGCCAGAAAGGCTGGCAACAGCTAGATTTTATAACTAGCCGTAGCAAGCCCTTCAGTAAGATAAAATCTAATGTGATTACTTGATGCTGATGCAAAGCTAGGTTGATGTTTTTGAACGAGTTAGTACTTAATAGTTTACTACAACCCATAGAAATAGTTTCCTATTTGCGAACCCATTTCTGGCATTATCTTAGAAGCATTATTTAAGAAATATCAATCCTCATAGGTTTTTACGAGCTCATTTTAGTAGTATAATCCATAAAATGCAACATGACAAAACTTGCTTGACTGCAGTTGCTGTAATTTCAGCCTTGTATGTGCAAACACTCTAGCACTTACAGGTCCAAAGCAGGCTTGTATTTAATTGAATTATGCTAAGGCTCCTCAGGTAGACATCTGTATTGAGGAAACTGCAAAGTCTCAGAGCAATGGTTCAGCAATGCACACAGAAAGCTACAGTACAGTGTATGCTGTTGGCTTCTCAAAAAAATCTGCAAGAAAGTAAGTACCCATGTGACTGGCATTTGTGAAGGATGTAAAATTATGCACTTCCTACGCATATGGCAGGTCCAAAATCTGGGTCAACAGACACTAAATAAAATCAGCTGGAGGAATAAGTCGATGAAGAAACGACATGAATAACAATTCGCTTTCCCGAATTTAACTGATGTAACAGTGAATAAGCCGTTCATATGATGAGAAGGTTAAATTTAGATGAGACACAATGATACAAACTGCATGAACCACCTATCAAGTACGCTATCCTGGATCTCTCGGCAGATGATCCCTCTGTTTTAAAAGCTTTAATGTACTTTGAAACATGTTTCCTAAACACGAGAACAATTTCAAGCTCTTTGGTAATGCTTGTGAAATTGGAGAGAGCTATTTCAGAAGTACTATTCACATAGGTTACTAGTTAGGTTAAAGCTTCACTTGGCAGTTGCCCATTTGGAAAACACTGCAAGAACTGAGTCAGAAGCTGATGCATGAACACTTAAAAAGATCAAGATAACCTGATTTGCAGACACATATTTCATGAGAAACTTAATCAGCATTGAACCTAAAGATTTTCTGCACAACAGAAAAATGCAGTGCAGATATGATTACCCACAAACAGTTTCAGGCTTTAAAAAAAGTCGAGAAGTACTATGTTGAAACTTGCAGCAATGGAAACTTCTAAAATATTTTTTGCCACCAATGGCCAATCTGCCTGAAACATCAGGCTAGCCCACAGAAAAATCAGAACTGCAGTTCTGCTGCTGAATATGTAAATGCCAGATTAATCAGTCTACAGCACGCACTCTTCTTATGCTGTTTTGACTCTGTAATGGACTAGTGATAAAAAATATTGCTCCTTCATAGCAATATACATGGTGATAGACCTGCTCACGCAGACAGTTGCTTTATCTGACTGTTGCCGTTCAACTTAAACACTCAGAATATCATCAAATCCTGCACCAAGTATCAAAACCTGCAACTGACACTCCAAGCCAGCCACCGGTTTTTCAGGATACACTGCTCTCAGCGAGCAGGCCATTCTCCTTACTCTGTAGCAACCCAGTTGCAAAATAGGAGTTAGCTATTATAATAAAGATAAACTGATGTATAAATATATGTCAAAGTACGCTCTGTGACCTGATCCAAAAAAGACCACAGCTAACACACAAAGAATTTCTACTTCCTTTGGGGTACTTTGTAACTTCAGTTTGAAAGGGAACCAGGAATGAAACACATCAACTTGAAAACTGAGCAGGGCTTGAAGACAGATCATGAAGATACAGACTACTGATTTTCAAACCATAAAAATAGCTTACAATGTTGTAAAACATTATCATACTATTTGAAATTGAAATACATCATAAAACCATTTCAATTCTGATTCAAAGCATTGTTTGATGATCTCAGAGTCCTCTTATGTTTGCTCTATATTTAAAACAAGACTAAGCTATAGACAAAAATGCGAATTGCTGGCTCATAATCCAAAACCAAAATAATGGAAACACAGAAAAATGCCTTTAGACAATCATACCTGACAAGTAAGACCACAGGGCAAAAATGAGGGCAACCACATTTTGTCATTGGATAACCACATCACAAATCCCAGCAGCCCATCAGCAAGTGCTCAGAAAAAATATTTCCCAGCCTGCGTTAATGCTGTACTATCTTCCCACATCTAGAGAAGTCATTCATAGTGCCTATGCTACTGCTTACTAACTATTCTGCTAAAGATAGAGAATCATATAACTAAATCATGCCTGCTAGTAGTAATAGTGTATACTTTTGCTAAAACAAGTTACATTGAGGCTTCAGAGCATTCTGTGATACTCTAAAGGGTATTTTAGGCACTTTGGTCACTTGGCTTTGGACAGGCCCCCTCAATGGATACAAGAATATCTCCAAAATACAAATTACAGCCCCCAGTCTGGGCAAAGCACCTGCAGTTGCAAAGTGTACCACAACTCAGTAAAAGCAGCAGAATTAGATTCTCACTCCATATTTCTACCTCTGAATTTTCTTAGAAACCTTGATCAGGAAAGGACAAAACAGTCTTGCTTGGACCACTATTGCTACCTTCACTTCCTCAATTTATTCCTCTAATGATGCCTTACTGAAGCGTGCCTTTTACCTTCAGCTTTTCTGCAACACAAGGACCCAAGTTCAGGATGAACAGTCATCAATCGCTTCTAACATTTCACCCATACTCATTTATGAGGCTCACAACAAATCTACATCCTACCTCCAAACTCTGTTCAACCTAAATGAGAAAAAAGCAGCACCATGCAGTAGTGATTCTGCTTTGCAGCTGGGTGGCTCAGTGCTGCTTTTACCAGTGCAATGCAGTCCTAGGTCAGTGGAAGGTCACCGCAGCATATTGTGGCATCAGACAGAAATGCATCAACCTAACGGCTCTTGGTGGTGTGATTCCTGTAGCCAGAGACAACATGCCAGTGAGATGTCTTCATAGGAGGCCCTCTAATAACTCTGCAAAGAACTTTCATGGCCAGCACAAATTACACCAACCTAGAAGATGCTCTAACATCTACCAGGCAACAGCTTGGTGATGACAGATTTCAGGGGCAGAAGAACAGAGAAGCTGCTTAAAAGCATTTTTACACTGACTTTTTAGGAGCACTTTCTGAGCTGTGATTGTGGGTCAAAGCCACAGAGTACATCCCACTTACAGATACATCAATAGATATAGCACCTCCTTATCGACTTCACCCTAGCTACAAAACTGCCATCATCGATTCCACCATAATTTTTAAATTTTATTTTACTTTTGTATTAGTTGTTTAGTCAACTGATTGTGGGCATGGAGGTACTCCTCTGACAGGCTGTGCATGCGGAACACAGAACACTGCAGACTCAGTGATGCAAAGCTCATGAGATGAAGTGTTCAGAAAAAGTATACCATATGCTTACGCAATACATTGCCAAGCTAGAGTGTAAGAGTTAATTCATTTATTTTTAAAAAGGGCTTTGAAATATTACACATTATCACAAGCTCAGAGAGACTCGTTAGTATATCAGGACACTGGCAGAACATCATCTTCTACTCTGCTGAGCTCCACTTTGACCTATTTCGACCAACATAAAACTAACTAGCCAGCAGATAAGGTCAATTATTTTATTCTGAATAGAATTTATCTTATTAATTACCCTGGCACGTCCAACAAAGTATTCAAGAAGTGTGAAGACACTCTTAAAAATTGACTCTTGAAATTTTGTTAATATGTATCTATATGGAGTTCAGCGAGAGCCTGAAAGTTTTTTAACTTTTTTATTTATCTTTTTTTTGGAGAGAGATGTGGGAATTGCCTTTTTTTCTTTTTGTCTTTTTCCTTTTCCTTTATGAAGATTAGAAATGCGCTGACAACTCTCCCTTGTTTTGCAAAGCCCAACAGTATGCATATGACATGAATTATAAGATATTAACACATTATATAAAAAGGTGAGAAAGATGAGCCTTTAACAGGTGTTGTCATTAATCTCATTTAGTTAGCCATTAAAGCTAGAAAGATGTTGATAAAAGTTTCAGTCTGCTGAAAAAAAATTAATCCTGGTCTGCTATATACACAGACTGCCTATTTAATGAAAGGCATGTTATACAGTTGATTTAAGTCTCATTTATAATGATTCAGTGTGTCACTAAATTTAGAGATGCAAGTTAAATACCAGCAATTTTAAAATCAATAAATTCATCCACTTAAAATCTAAAAAGAAAATTAATTTAATCAAAGACAATGTCTTCATTTCATATTTCTTGAGATGCAGAGCGATCTTTAGGAGCTAACTTACTCTCCTAAATAGTAAATAATCCCAGTTGTACTAGCTGTACCTTGATTCCTCCTATAAAGGACCCACATTTCACATTCCTATACATGGGTGGATCTCAGCACTAGAAAATCACCTGCAGGATCAGTCTGCATGTTGTTCCTTATCTATAAATTACACACAAAAACATTATATATCAATATATGCTATTATTTCTTATATCATAAGCACAAGTGCTGCTGCTCTTCTAGCAGGGTAGGAAACAGCACCCCAACAGAGACAGCTATACCAAACTAGCAAACAAAACACTGAAGAAAAACAAGAGCAGAAATGTGCTTCCATGGAATCTACGTACAGCCCACAAAAAAATTACACTTCCTTTGTGAAGCATGGATGCATTAGGAAGATATTAAGATCTTGATATGAACAACTAAGGATAAGTCAGATCTTGCATATCCTATGATCTTCAGCATTTAGTATTACCTCATGCTACTTATCTGAACCACTCACCTCAAGCCCCTTCTTTTGTTCTGCTATTTAAGTATGTCGGTACTTTATTTCATGTCACAATGAGATAAATATTCTGCCAGCATTACAGACCATAGATTACAAAAATATTCCATTTCACGTAATGAAATGAATGTAATTTCAGTCATTATGAGACAACTGGTATCAATGGCTTCCATAACTGGAAATCGATGGATCACTTTATGTTGTAGCCTTACGCAACTGCACATAGAATTACTCACCTTATTTCTTTGATTTTTATCGTTAGCAAGTAAAACCTAGATCTTGTGCAGAAAATAATGCTCCATTTTATGTTCATGCTTTTGTTCATTGAAATAGATCTTGAAATTAGATGTGGAATTTTAGACTTTTCAGTTTCACACAGCAATTCACAAATTTTAACAGGCATAGCTGAACAGATAGCTACAGTCTTTATTTTAAACACTGCTGTTCTTATAAAGTAGCAGCATATTTCTGTGATGTTGGTTGGACTTCTTTCAAAACACTCAGCCAGGTGTAACCATTCTTTAGCTTCATTTTTTTGATTTGTAAATGAACACTAGAGGTTAAATCAGGCCAACGTGCACTTCTTTTCTAAAAATTCTGAAAGTCAGCAATGCAAAACTCCCCTTCTGAAAAGTCAGTAAGATAACAAGATAGATGAGATACAAATAGAAGAAGAAAGGACAGGAACATGTAAAGAAATTAAGAAACTAAATGTTCATGTTTATAAAAACTTTGACACATTTTAAACATTTACTATAAGAGATTCATATTGTCCCTTCCTCCCTTTACATCCCTCCCCCATCCACACTTGTGGTTCCCAAACATGCCTTCTTCCACTGTGCAGCCTGATTCTCCGTATGTCCCTTACATAGGTTTCTCTGATATAAGCTCTATACTGGAGATAGTAGCGAAACTGCAATTGTATTTAATATTTTGTTGCTAAGGTCTTTGTTTTGGTGTGGTTTTTTTCAGACATCAACTCCAACCTGCCTGGGCTCATTAGCTGAAGCATGGCTAAACTGCCTCCAGGGACAACTCAAGTCTGAAAGCATCTCAGCTACTTTCTCTCAACCTGAGCTCACAAACTCTCGCAGGTGAAGCTCCTTGTGATGCTCAGCTTCGACACCCCCACACTGTATTCCCAATACTGGCTGCGTTTGAGGAACAGTAAGGGGAGATCAGAGCAGTTTGCTCCGAGCTGGCCTCCAAGACCAGGCTGGGCCTCCAAGACCAGGCTGACCCCACAAGCAGCCCCTGAGTGATGTCTGGGCCACCCCACCACACTCCCCATTTGGGCTCTTTGAGGACAGATTAGCCCCAGCCTCGCACAAATGCCCAGACTGCCACCTCCAACACAGCCCTCCACGCTGGGGACCCACTGCAGACATACGCAGCAACCACAAAATCATTTGCTGTGAAGTGCAAAATGACCCATTTCACATGCAACGTACATTTCTCTTCCATCAGTTCTTGGCACCGGGTTCCCCATCCACGTACCCCGCGTTCGCCCTTTCCCGGCCCTGCCCACGCTCTCCAGCAGGCACCATCCCCTCTCCAGGGAAAGCCAGCAGCACCGTACTCACCGCCCTGCGGCATGCTGCCACACAAACCGCCTTTTCCAGTTCCCTGCACACAGGCTCTCTGTATCTTCCCCAAAGAGATAACGTGCAAATTCACAGTTCTCTCTCCCCAGTTTGGCTAGTGTCCGTGCTTTTTCACTTCTTTCAGACATCACTAATCAGGGAAGCATCAGCACAGCTCCAGGATGAAGATCCCCTTTCCCCCTGCGCCTCCTCCATACCCCGATTCACTCCCTCCAGGCCCTGCCCTTCACTCCCCAGCTCAAACTGAAGGGCACTGACACGTTCCTCTCTAACAGGAAAGATTAAGCGAAACCTTTTCTTCAACATGCAGGCTACGCCATTTGGCACTATGTGGACTTGGAGGGAAAAGAAAAAAAAAAACCAAAAACATTGAAGTCATGGCATTTCAGAAATACTCTGAACACTGTCACATTTCCAGAAGGAACCTGACCGGGGCAGGAGATTTCAGACTGCATTAGGAAAGGTTGCATATAGAGGAGCTCTACTCATGCAAACACCCACCCACAGTACGGTTTCGGTCCCGTTCTCAGCACAAACCCGGGGGTACCGGCACACCCCAGGGAGATGCCCCAGGTCCAAGCGCGGGGCAGGAGCCCTCCCTGCCCGGGCGACGGAGAGGCCGGCACCGG
>NW_008795129.1:8873427-8921675 GCF_000699145.1 Aptenodytes forsteri
CCCCGTTGCTCCGCGCTGCAGAGAAGCCTTGAAGGCTTATAAGGTCAAAAGCGGCCTTTTCCTCTGGGCTAGTTCTGGTTTGTTTCTTGGGGTGTTTTTTTTTTCTAAATGTTTTTGGTTTGTTTTGCTTTTAACTGCTCCCGCTCGTGTACACGCGGGCCGTGCTAGTCCCAGCAGGGAGGCGGCAGCGGTGCGGCCGGCGGCACCGACCCCTAACGCGGAAGCCCTGCAGGGGTTTCTGCGTTCTGCATTCATCTGGCTTGTTTCCTTCCTTTCTTTCGGCGGGGGGGAAGTGGGGGGGGGGGGGCCAGGAGCAGGCAGTCAGTGGAGGGTCCAACCACCAGCTCTGAAAGGCTGTAGTTGCTCTCCCAACCTTCTGCAGGGGTTAAGGCCACAGGAGCAAAGACAAGCAGCTGCTCCAGCTCTGTAATACTCGTAAAAATAGAAAAAGTGCACCTTTTTGCGCGTTGGCTTGCTGTGTTTCACTAGAAACTGGAAACTGACGGTTTACAACTGTGAATGCATCAAAGTCTACTAACCGGCCAGCTACGATTGTGTTTGGCACCCTTCCAGTTATTGTAATCAAACTCGTCATCTCTCCTGCCCTGGTGCAACTACACCTGGACGCTAGTTACTAAATGGCACCGAAGACTGTGCACATCTTGTCTGTGCTTGTGGTTTTATCATATTCCCAAAAAGTGCACCTTTTTGCGCGTTGGCTTGCTGTGTTTCACTAGAAACTGGCATATTGTTTCCTAGTGCCCTCGAGCATGTGTACAGCAAAGGTCCGTTTTTCAATGGAGGAGGAATAGCCCATTTTCTATTTAAATTACATACTTTGTGGTTTGTGGCCAAAGACGAGCTAGTCCTTGGGTTTTGCATGCTCAGGAGACAGGATACACCTGCTTTCTGGGCAAAGCGCGCACAAGTGGGAAGCCAACGTAAAGAAACAGGCCTGGAGTGTAAAACTTCAGGGTGATGTGTGGCTACTTTTCCAGCGAGAAACTGACAGCGGTTTACAACTGTGAATGCATCAAAGTCTAGACACCGGCCAGCTACGATTGTGTTTGGCACCCTTCCAGTTATTGTAATCAAACTCGTCATCTCTCCTGCCCTGGTGCAACTACACCTGGACGCTAGTTACTAAATGGCACCGAAGACTGTGCACATCTTGTCTGTGCTTGTGGTTTTATCATATTCGGTGTTGATTCAGACGAATTTATTGACAACACCTACTAAATCAACAAGGACTACTTCAAATGTAGGCAAGTGCCTACAAAGTGCATGCTGCGGAAAAAAAATAGGAAAAATCCGACAGGCTACCGCTGCAGTAGTATTTCCTTCAAGAAATCACTCAAATGCAGTAACAATCTTCCCACGTTCCTTTTTTTTCCCATCACCAAATTACTCAACTAATAGATTGACATACATTTTTCAGGGTAAACTAAATTTTCTTTCTTTAGCCTGGTAGTCACTGCAACCTGATGCCTACAGTGCCAGGCAGGCTATTTTTAAAACTCTTCTACAGATACTGACAATATACTTAGACACATAACATCATAATCTTTTATGTATTACTTTTTTGTAGGGATGAATATGCAGAGGAAATTTTTTTCAGTTACACTTTTACCATTAAACAGTTTCCATAAGCTGCAAATGACAAAAAATATTAAAATCTTCAGATATTTAGGAATATCAACAGTAAAACCTTAAGTAATTGCGTCTTTAGTGATTAAAAAAAAAGTTGCATTTATTAAAAATTTAAGAAGCAATTCTTTAAAAATGTAGCTGTTAACATCAAACTAAAAACACTGCTACACAAAAGAACAAATTTCCCCTTGTTTTCATGTTTAAGAGTAATTTCTTTCTTCGCAGAGAATCTGCAGCCAGCCTTCAGTAACAGATAGCTTTGTCCTGGTGAAAAGAAAGAGCTGAGTAGGTGACCTTGCTTTGTATTTTTTCATTTAGGGCCAATCACATTGAAATTAAATTCAACTTTCCTGTAGATTTCAGGGTCAGGAAAACAAAGTTTCTAATATATTGGGCTGACTGAAAGAACAGCTATAGAATGGAACAAATCCACCATGAACAATATAATATTATCTGAAAGATGCATACCTTAGGGTGGTTCCAAGAGGCAGCTCAAAGGACTGGATCTCAGCAAGGGCATTTTCATATATCTGATCTTTGTTTTCTTCTAGATACAATTCTGGCAGATTTGACTTGCTTTTCCTTGCCATAGATTAACATAAAACTACTCTAACTTTAGGAGAGGACTTTTATTCTGATTATTATCGTTGACTAAGTAACTCTGTAGTCAGCAAAACCAGGCATGAAAAAACAGATCCTGCGCTAACCTCGTGACTCCTGAGGACTTTGTGTCCAAGAATGGTGCACAGCTGCTGTTTTCCTGTCTCTGCTGGTAACATTTGCCTTGTATGCAGTACCCAGGCCTGCACAGTCTTTTTGGTTTGTGCGTCCAGTTTATTTATCTTAACAGGAAATTTACTGGCAAAAATAATATTTTTACATCCTCGTAATAGTTCACCAATAATAAATATTAAGCCTGAAATTTAGTCAGTTTGAAAACACAATTTTAAAGTCATTTCAGACACTAGACATCAATGCTCAATTTCTCTGTTAAGTTTTATGAGATTAAAAATAATATTTTTTTTAAAGTACTGTATTTTTCCTTTTGCCGTATAAAAAGCCTGCACACACAAGAAATTAGCTGGTTCTATGAAGCAGGTTTATGGACCTTGTAAAGCAGACTGGAAAAACAGAGAAACTTTTATGTTCTCGTCTTTTTCAGCATTAGTAGATGCTACTTATAAATAACAGAGTGCAAAAAATGCTCTGGGATAACTGTGGGTTTTGTATGAGTGTGCAATAAACAAAACCATTACTAATTCATTACCCACGTGGAAGAAAAAGAAAATGGGTAAACTCCTACAAATGTTGAGAGCGGTGCTGCTGTCAAGTCATTGTCATTATGATGATGGCAAAGAAAACACTTTGCACAACTGCCACCAATTACTTTCATTTCAGGCAGTTATTTCAAATGTGAGACTGGAGTTCTAGATCTTTCAATTTAAACAACTTTTTAGAAGCCTAATTCAATATTATGTGGCATAGTAAATCTTCTTATATTTGGTTATTTTGGATATTTCAAAGGTTTTAATCAAAATTTGTCCCCTATCTCAGTACTGCTCCTGACAAAATTGATGAGAGTCTTTACACTCATGGTGCAGTCAACAGTTAAATGCAGGAAAACATAAATTACTCATCTCTGACCAGGGCGATATATTGTTTATTCACTTCTCTGTGCCCAGCGGGAACGCTGAGGAGATGCGTTCATGTCAGTAGCAGTGGAAAAGAGCTCTAAAGGCTACAATGAGTTACACACGTACAAATCTGTGACGTGTTCCCTTGAACAAGCTGCTTTAATCACCTGTTTATTTTTAAACCAAAATTAAGCAATTGCTCTGTTAGCATTAATATCCAATACATTTCCTGCTTTCGTGTGCTAAACAGAGTTGTGAGCCATTTTTACACCTTCCACAAGAAATGGGAGCCTGTGATTGACCCATCCAGCCACTGGATGTCACACAAATGCAGATGAAAGGATATCGTAACTACTCGTTCTAATCTTAACAGACACCAGATTCAGTATTAATTTATCAATTATGAGGTGACACTCTGAAAGTAAACTGCAAAAATTATTCCACTGAATAAGGCACAGGCAGGCCAGGTAAATCAGAGACGCCTTGGACATCTACACCCAGCCATCACACACCGTGGCTTGCAAGAAAATAGGATGCAGTGATGGGAGCATGATCATAGAATCATAGAATCATAGAATCATTGAGGTTGGAAAAGACCTCTAAGATCATCGAGTCCAACCATCGACCCAACACCACCATGTCCACTAAACCATGTCCCTAAGTGCCTCATCTACTTGTCTTTTAAATACTTCCAGGGATGGGGACTCCACCACTTCCCTGGGCAGCCTGTTCCAATGTTTCACCACTCTTTCAGTAAAGAAATTTTTCCTTACATCCAATCTAAACCTCCCCTGGCACAACTTGAGGCCATTTCCTCTTGTCCTATCCTATGATGCTTTATACAGAGTGCTTTTGTGAATGTGCTTATGTGATTTTAAGTGAGTTTGATACTTACAGAGGCTTTGGGTACAATTTCTTCTTCCTTCTTTCCCAAAAACTCACACAGAAGCTTGCTTTAGGAATAAATCAACCAAAATAAACAGTACTCTGAATCTGCTGTGCAAATGTTGTAGGTATCACAGTCGCCTGGAAAGAAATATGTTTAATATCAAAGCAAAACAATGTAAAAAGAAACAAACAAATACAAAAGTGAATGACCAAGAAATAGGCAGGTTGTTACGGTCTGTTTGGTTGTGCAAGTGGGTGTTGAGGTACCTTGGTTCTCTGTACAGGGTTAGACAAAATTGTACCAGGCCCGGCTGCTTGGCTCTCCAGAGTGGTTTACACCCGCGCTGGACCTGTGTAAGACCATGACGTGTGGAGAAGGATCTAATGTATAGTGGTGGATCTGTACCTGACCCCAGATCCGTGGGCAGGAGTCCATTAATACCCACCAAAAGCCCTTTCTGCTGCAGGTGATCCTGCTTCTTCCCTGTGCTGCCTGTCCAACCTGCGCTCCCCCTCTCCGTTTCTTCTGCTCCTCCACACCTCTTCCGTAATACCGGTGCTGATTAGACGTGCCCACAGTCTGCATCTTTCAGTCATACGTGAGCTTTTCCTTTTTCCAGCTGAGTTCAGGGCCACTCTTAAAAGGCTTTAGGGAACTGCCTTGTCCAAGGAAATAAAGTTTTTTTTGCAAGAAGACAAAAGGACAAATTCAGTACTGTGACATGACACAAGCTGATACATTCATCAGCTTCTGGCGAACAGTGTCTCTTTACATCGCAACTATACATAACATGCTCAGAGGCTGCAGCTAAATAGACTATCAGCAAAGACAGTGCTAAGTATTTAATTTTTTTTTTTAAACGTTATGGTGCTCCCCATGCTGAAAGGGAGAGTAGGAATTATCGTTTCTGAGGCATCATACTTGTACTGGTTGAAATTTAACCAGGTCAAGAATCCTGAGAAAGTATTAGTATGCTAGAAGTCCCTGACAGAAGAAGGGAAGGTATTTTCTGTGCTTGTTAAATTCTCACTATTTCTGTGAAGGAAGATTTCATTGCCTGGACAGGCAGAAACCTCAGGGCCTGTGAGCCATAAAGACAGCTGCTGCCATCTTTCCAATCATCCTGAGATTTTTCTTTGAAAAAATATGCCAAAGCACCTATTTCTTGCTGAAGGTGTAAAAATGGTTCACAACTCTGTATAGAATAAGAGGGGAAATTGAGGCAAACAACAAGATTGTGAAGCAGGATGCAGAGGCTTATCTAGAGCAAAACCACTTTCACCACGTCCTTTCTCCCTTTCCTCCCCTAATTCCCACTCTTCCCCAACCGCAATGGGATACCAGAGGGCCAAGAACTGCTGGTTTAAATCTAGCCTGCCTGTGTTAATGCTTTAAAAATAAGTTTTACCCACATGACAATTACAAAAAGAGCAGCAGGTGCTGCAGTATAGTCTCATCCCTACTAGGTATGTAATTCTAGTGTAGATTACTTTTTCTTTTAAATTACCAATGCAAGATTAGCAGCATCAAGTCATCAGAGATTTAATTGTTTTAATGTTTAATTTTCTTTCCCAGTTGGATTGGAATCCATTTTGAATGATTCATGGAAAAGAGGGAAGGGGGAAAATGTGCACCCGCAAATGGAATTACTATAGATAATTTTCACATGCAATGCCATCCATAACAAATGACTTCATTGGTCATTGCCCGGATATCTCCCCTTTATATCCCTCCACAAGGACAGCAATGGCATTAGTCATTTCTCTGGCATCTCCTGCTCTGGTGCTGCCTCCTTTCCTGGGCTCATCCCCAAACTGGACCCTTGCAAACCAGCTCATTCTCCCTAGAACCTGTGCTGGCTGCTCCTGTTCCCCTTGTGCCTGCTTCTTTTCTGGTGACCAGACCCACTTCTGCCTGCACTTCTCTACAACGCGTTACTACTAAAACATCTCTTTAGCAAGCATCTGATAAAACGTATTCTTTTAAGGTTGCCGAGTTTCCTGATCACTCCATACTGCCAGTATATTACATACCAGCAGGGAAATGACTTTGTTTTTTCAGAGCATTTAAGTGAATTATGCTTCCTGAATTGTAGTCAAAATCTGTAAATACATTGCTTTTTGTTTTAATTACACTGGATTTAAGAATTGGACAGCGTATATAACAATCTTCACCAAAAGACTGAGGAAATAACATTCTATTGCACATTTACACCTGTTATTTTTACAGCAAATTGCTCAAAACAACACACATTTTTCCCATTAGGAAGGCAGCGCATCACTAACTACTTTTGACATTTCATTGACATCTTACAAGTGCCTAAAAATATCAGGAGAGATCCTCAGCTGGTGCTGATGTTATCTTTGTAAAAGTCAATAAAGCCATCGAGACTACTGGCTTAACAGAGGCACTTCTGTCTGACAGCAGCGGGCATGAGAGGAGAATCACTCTCGTCATACATGTTTATACAATGCTCGGTGCCGTTGAGGAACAAGTACTATCTCATTTTCATTGCAACATACAGACCATGGAATAATGCTCAGTCCAGCTCTGGGCACATGCAAAAAGTAATTAACAGTTCAGACTAAAAAAATACATCTACTATATTTTAACACAGCGTTTGAATTTCAGATTTGAAGGAGACACTGATTAATAACGTTGGATAATAGCTTACAAAGTAGCTTCTTTATCGTTCTCCAGAACAAAACAACTGATGCATAAAAAAATTTTCTCTCTGCTTACTAGTGCTTTTAAGGAACAGGTGTCGATTAAAACCCTGAGTCAAGGACGTGTCTCGGGAGCCTGAGGGCTTTGCTTCCTTGTAGGCAGTGAAGAGCTGTATTACAGACGCTGCCCTGGAGGACATTGCTTTTCTGGAACAGGAGGGCTTTTTTTCTCCCCACTTTAATAGCATCTAGTCTTAGATAGCCACAGCATTTAAATTTCTTATGTAACCCAGGAGAACTTTCCTGAGAAAATCAGCCCCTGTTCTAGTTTGGGGTATGAGCGAGTCAGAAATTAAAATGACTTTTGAGTTTAGGACGAATGTATGATGGACATCTGACTGGCGATGGCCAAGTGACCCCAACTTGGCGAGCTGCTCTGTCAGTCAGACCACAGTGACTGACAAACACCGTGCCCGCTCTGAGCCTATCCTCGCTGCAAACTAGAACGCTTTAATTGAAACCACCACGAACAACCCACTCAGAAGTTTGATCATTTTTATCATGGCCTATATTCTTTAAATGCTTTTGGGGAAAAAAATCCTTGTCTGAATATAAGCTTGGATCACTTTAGCTAACAATTAATTAAACTAAATGTCTCCATAGGCATTTTCAGTCTCTCAGGTTCTTATTTCAGTTTAGTTAGAACTCCACCTAATTGGCTTAAGTGAAATAACTCTGCCTTAAAAAAAGGAATATTATCAGATAGCTTTTTGCACCAGTCCTCTGCAGGTCAGGCTTATGCTTCTGCTACATCCTCCACTCGTGCTTCACTGAAGTTTGCAAGAGGGGATAATTAGCATTAGCTTACCACTGTGTGATGGTTGGTATTTTAATTATCCTACTAGTCAGACCTGGCCAGAGGAAATCTTCAGAATTAATTTTGCTTAAGAGCGCATGCCTAACTATTTAGTAGTGTTAACAACAATAAGGAAATTTAGAGGAAGTACCTTGACAATATCTCCTGCTTAGATAACCTGGGTTTTATTACTGTGAAAGATCAAAAAATCCTCATTGCCAAATAGTACTATATTTCAAGAGAAAATCTTTTTTCCAGCAAATGAATGCAGAAATCATTACTTACAGTATCACACCATACTAGCTGCTTTTTGGTAATATTTCCTAGCTATATTCAATTAACATAGCAGGTTAGACCTTGTAAATCAACACTAATAGCTCTGAAAGGAACCGCTTGTTTTTTGAGAACATTCCAGTCCACAAACACTTTTTCCAGTGAAAACTGAACAATTACAATAAGACTCTGTTTTGGTAAGAAAATAGGAAATGATGCTAAACAAAAGGGAATGTTTATTCAGAAATTCCAAGGCCATTAATTTATATTAAGAAACTGTGCTCAGAGACTATAATCAAAAGGTGATGTGAATCATTGATCACAAAAGGACTTCATAGATAAGGAGCAAGTGCAGTGCTGGATGATTGAATTATATATTAACAACTTTCAAACTTTCATGAGCAGATTTTGCTGATTCATTTGGCAGGAAGCGAGCTGCCAAGAGAGATTTCTAGGGGAGGAACAATCAACAATATTTTCATATAAAATAACCTCTAGTTACAGTATTGTTCTCACAACATTTGATAATGAATGCTTTCCTGTTTAAGAAAAAAAACATAAATCACAAAAACAAAGGCAGATCTGGTTTAGTGTTACATGGCTATAAATACACATGCACTCTGGCAAAGTAAGGGAAGGGTCTGATCAATTAAAAAATTGGAAAGCTGGTAAGTACTCCTTGTGAAATTGCTGCAGAGTGGGGAATTAAAGATATGGTAACTGCTATTCTTTTCGGAGGAAAAAAAGTCTGTGCCTTTGTCTACCTTTTCGGTAGGAAGTTCACTGGCTGAGATTTCCTCCAGAAAACAGTACTCGGCTTCCATTCAGGAGACCAGGACCTCCATGGACACCAAAGCTGGGAGGCTGTCACAAACTGAAACTGTCACAAATTGAAACTGAATCACCGTAGGCAGACCCAACACAACAGGACAGATCCAACACTCCAGGACATGGATGTCACCAAGCCAGCCCCAAGCCCACCAGCATGCTCCCAGGGCATGCACCATGGCACGGTGGCAGCTTGGCCCTATGAGCGAGACAGCTACAACAGCAGCACAGCGAGCCAAGCCAGCAGGTCCCTGCTGCTCTGCCAGGGTGAGGAGAGGTTGGTGGGGTTGCATTATATGTATTGCATTATAGCTAGTCCACAGCAGGTGAACATGGTAAGCCTACAAGTCTTGTGCCATCTGGCCCATGCCAAGGATGCTTTGCCCACAATGCCAGCAGGGGTCATTCAGCTTTCTTAAACTCTTTCATTGCTACCACTGGAACAAATAGACAAAAAAACCCAAATGCCTATAACTAATCTTAGTTATAACTTGATCTGTGATGGGACTGCCCAAACAATGCATTTGGGAGCACATGGTGGACAAAAGAGGATGGGAGAGAGAGCATGTACCAAGGAGCCCAGGAGAGTAAAAGATGCTGCAGTATATCTTACAGGCACTCGTTGTAGGCTCTGCTCTAACTGGATACCGGTTAGGTGTTATTCACGACCAGTTGTGTAGCTCTTTAACACAGACTTTCCTATTATAAGATTTTCTGCGGTACTCGTCCTTAAATGCGTAGTAACTAAACAGGGGAAGATTTAGGAAGCAATCTATTAGAATGACTAATAAAGGTTTTAAAGAAATTAAGAAGGAAAAAAATAGAATCCAAATAAGTTAGCAGTTGTGGATTTTCATTCAGCACAGCACCTGGCAGAGTTCTGGTTCAGCAGCTTTCTTTTTTTCATTATAAAACATACAGCTCTTCTCTGACTCAGGAAATACTAATTGGGCAACTATGGAAATATACTATTGCAAAGGAAAAGTGCCATGAAATAAAGTGCCATGAAATTCCACTAATTTTACCACAAATGACCACCAGAGAAGATATTTTATTATCAAAATCCTGTCAGTCAAACTTATAAAAAAAAAGATTCCAAAGAAAGCCTTTTGAGATTTTTTTCTTAGAACCTCTTGAAGTGGTGTGATAGGTCAGCAAAATCAATTAGCATAACTGGAGCCTGAAATCAAGATACAGCTTGTGTACAGTTAATGTAAATACAGACTTCAGAAAATGGTTTAAAATATCAGACATTGATGCCAAATAAATACTCACACTCTCACCTCTGCTGGTTGATCTCTTCCTGAGAACACGGACATCACATCTCTCAATAACAATCCATTATAAGATTTAGGCTGTCCTGATAATGTAGCTCATCCGAGTGACAACCCAACCAACAAGTAACTATAGTCTGCCCAACCAGCACTGCAGGAAAGGCAAGCTTAAATAATTAATCATGGCAAAACACAGATAGTGGGAACCTCAGAAATTCATGACTTGGGAATCAGCTGTTAATAATGTAAAATATTTGAAACCATTCACATGCAAATACTGTAACTTACCAAGACAATGAGGATACCTTAAGCAAAAAAAAATTACAAAATTGCAGAACAACAAATTGCATTCAACAATGTAAACAGATTTTGGTAATTAAAAACCTATTATTTAAAGTCCAAATGATGATTTAAATCGTATTTTCCCCTTTGCATACAGCAGTCTACCTGAGATATAGAGAGGTATTGAAAAGATCTCAGGAAATATTATCTATTCAGTAGAATTAATTAATAACAGATGCAGAGTTTTAACACAACTTATCTCCAATTACCCAGGAAAGACAATAAAGATATCTGGGTCATGTTAAGAATAAAACCAAAGCATTTGTCACGTCAGGCTTTACTTTAGGGAGCAAGAGGGATGCATTGAAAAGGTTAGAATGGATTAATTCCTCCATTCATTAGCCAGAGAGGTACATTTATAAGACAAACCAATAAAAGAGTCATGCAAGATGCAATCCATGGAAAGCAGGGTAATACTGAACCTTCACCAATATCGGGAGGATTCAGATTTGCCCTGCACATAGCAATTCTAAAGAAGTTAAAAAGCAAACAATTATCTGACTCAGAAGAATTGATAATGATAACTTAAGGATATTTTTATTTTCTCTCCTCTTACTTTATCACCAGTAGAAGAAACAGTCCTGCAGTCAGACGGTCCTATTATTTGTTTAAAAAATTGCCAAGCTGAAATAAAGAGTGATTTAATATATTTATTTATTCATATATTTTTATATATTTATATTTTATAATTTTATGTAGTTATCAAGTAAATATATATATATATCTTTTCTCTCTATTAACAGGCATTAGAGAAATGTTTAATTGTGGCTGGGGTCACTTTATAAAACAAGTTTTGACTTGCTTCATAGATTTCACGTAAAGGAGAAATGTGCCTTCCATGATTAATCTTCTTAGTGTCTAATTATGCCTAGAGATGCTGTCCCACAAGAAACTTGTTTGTTAGCCATTGCCTGCCACCTTTCTCCCCCATCTCTCAGTCTAACGTAAGCTTTACATTTACAGTTCCCTTTTCCTCTTAAAGGCCACGTGTCGTTTTCAGAGGTTATGAGCCCAGCAGTGTAAATTCGTCACCTGAAATGTAGCGTATAACATTGTCCCCCAGGTCTTCTTCAAAACCTTAGGGGAAAATTTGCTCAATAGAGACACAAAGTAATTAAGGCCTCAGCTTTTTTTTGTTGTTTTTTTTTTAAATGCTTTGACTACAAACTTGCTTTCAAAAGGCACACAAGTGTTTTCCGTGCCCAAGACAAGCTACCGACAGACTTGGAGCCCACCACAGACCACTGTCCAGGCACAATGGGAAGGAAAACCAGCCTTAACTCTGAATTTTCCTGTGTGTTTAAATCAGACGCTTAATGATTTTGTTTTTAAATGTAGGGTTTGAGTTTGAATAGTGCTTTAAGCACTAAACGGTCTCCTTAATGTTTGAAGGGGATTAAGTTCAGAGTTCATTGTGTTGTCTGTCATTTTAAAAAGATTAGATAGTTTAGTTCGGCTCCTACTGGCAATGTAAAAGTCTCTGTATTTATTGACTGTCTGGAGTCATTATCAAAGCTTCTAAAACCAATCGACACCTTGTAAACAAAAGTCCCATTATTTTAGTGATCCTGATAAGATTTACATGGTATCCACATTTTTGTTATGATTGATTGAACTGTTAGAGATATTCATACTGTAACAGGTTATGTGATAAATTATTACAAATTCAATTAGCAAATTAAGCTTTACATTGGTTTGGAAAACATGAATGAATGTAACCCATCCTAGATATAACTTGTAGTTTTGAGTTTGGATCACGAAAATTCTGAAAGGTTTCAAATATTCTTCCAGGAAAAAAGATCCTTTCAAAAGGAGGAAATGATATTTTAAACTTGGGGATTTTTCTAGTAACTATTAGTAAACAGAAACAATATCATGTGGAGGAGTTTGACGTACTAAAATAGTAGGTTATGGTCATGTAGTAGGAAAGCTGTACACCACTAGACTACTACTATATAATTGTTAAATTGTATGAACTATTTATTTTTCAAATAACCATACAAAAATCAAGTTGAATTAGAGGACCAGGCTTCAAAGAATCATTCTCAAGAAATGACTGAAGGGGTTTGGTTGGTTTATAAAGTGGCAAAGCTAAATGACAGGGCTGTCAACTGAACAATCACATTGTAAATATTACCGACATAAGCAGTCCTGTTGACAATGCCCCAGGACTTGCATTTATAAGTAAGTAATGCTATAAACATAGCAATGCATTCCAGTGTATTTCTGAAATAGAATGATGCATTTCACTGTAATTATTTAGAAGAAGGTGGCTTATTAAATCATAAAGCATAACTGACAGACTAAGCAAGTTCAATTTGATTTGAGAATTTTGGTATAATTTTTATAACCATACTGTCACACAACGTTCTTTTCACCAAGATCATGTAAGGAGGTAAGTTAAGATATTCCAGGAGAGGTAAGAGCTTTTCTTAGACCTGATGATATAGTTGGTTAAAAAAACAAATTCTGAATAGCCAACTTATGCTGAGCACATCATGTAGGGCTCTGACATAGATTGGTTTTAAGGAAAGCCTGTTCCTATTGAACTTCAGCTCACATTGTGCAACAAGTCATTTTTTGTGGCGATCCTTCTGCTGAACTTTTGTTTGCCGACATTTGATAAATACTTGCTACTGCAGATGTTAATCAAATGATGTTAATAAATCAAATCAGTTTGTTAAAACCTCGTGTGTTGACAGTGCCAAGGTATCCGGTAATCTATGACAAAGGATCAATAGAAGCACATGGAAAACATTACCACTGTGGGACAATATTGATTTTTGTTTTAGAAATACTTACTTAGCTCCTGAACCAAATCATTAAAATCAATGAAAAGTCTCCCATTGACTTCACTAGGCTTTAGGTCAGGTTTTTAGACTGACAATTCTTGGCTCAGGTACTGGTTTTTAAGTTTGCAGGTGTAGAGCAGAATGGGGTCCTGATCCATAATGGCAAGTTCCAGGCATGCCTGTGATGCAAATAACATGAAGTACCTCCGGGGACGGTTCCATTGCATGGTTTCTTAGGAAATACAAATTTAGAAGGCCTGCATGATAGACAAAAATTTAATTTCCCTCCATTATTACTCCTTCAGTTTGTGTGACTTGCTTTTTCAAACTTAAATCATCCCCTTTTTCATCATATTTAAACACAATGCTTTAAGTAATGCCCCTTCCCATTAGAATAATTTCTCAAAGAATTTACAGCCTTCAAGGTAAAGGTCTGTGTAATGGGATTATAACCATAACAACTACACAATAGCATCATTAAGGGTACTTCAGTTGCATTTACTTTCCCAGTGCTTGAATTTATTGCTACACCGTAAAGTCTCTTATTCAGAAAAAAATACATTTAGCTCAATTTATAGAGCTGACTTTGCCTAAGAGAGATTAGAACTAAAATTATTTGAGATAGAATCAAAGAATTCCATCTTTTTAATTAGTCTCTTAAAGGCAGGAGCACCTAATACAAATATTTAACTGTGTCGAACACTACTGCTGAAGTCATGAAGAGGAAATTTATAGGGAGCTCTAAAGTCAGTTGACAATTATTTTCTTGGGTTATGACTTCTCAAATTGCTGTTTATTGCCAATAGCACTACATTTCAACATAAATAGGATTCATGGGATTAGTGCACTGTCCTGGTAAAGATGTTTAATCTTCACTTTAAATGAGATATGGTAATTGAACCCCTTTCTTGTTGTGTAAGAAGTGCCCTTAAACAAGGTTAGCTATTTTTATACACACTAATGAATCCCTAGCTAAAAAACCTTTTTGGTCGGATGCCAGGCTTGCCTTGTTACCTGCTGTTCTCAGTAAATATAAAGCATGAGGTGAAAAGGGGGAAGAGGAAGGGAAATTACTACTTAATGTTCTAATAAGAAAGAAGATATTAACCAATACTGCTTAAAATACTTCGGCATCAATGGGATTAAAAATGAGAAAGCAAAAAAAAATCCCTTGGCCACTAAGTAGGTAGTTCAAATCCAGCCAGTTTAGGGTTTAAAAAAGTCATTTGAACATTTTGGGGGTTTTTTAATGTTTGATAAACTGCCCCCTTTTTTTTTTTTTTGCAACTGGACTGAAGCACAGCAAACCTTAGCAGAGAGCTAGAGACAGGTTTACCTCTCAGTTTTAGGATGAGCCTTTTCAAGCAGAGTTAAAGAATGCTCATGATTCACAATGGGATTTGCTTTGTCAGAGCCCAAACAATTCCAAAACTTCCAGAAAAATAAGGCACCCAGGCTCCCTGCCTGTTACTTCATCATTCCTACTGGTTGCAAGATAGCAAGCAGTTTAAGATCACTTGAAATAGTTAAGTACAACACAGAGCTGCTTATTGTTGGAGTCTTTTAAAGTCCCATGCCATAGGCAGTCAACGCCTTTGAGGTGGTCTCAGGAGTACTTTTTACTGAGCCTTTCAATTCTCCTTCCTTAGCTACAGGGGTCATTGCAGCACCGTTTGCAGGATGAACATACCATACCTGGGCATTCCCAGCACAAACTCCATTTAGGTAGGTATACGTTTTGGCGGGGGGAGACACACATGGTGTTGTTTTAAAATTTGCTGGTTTCAGCTAGTGAATTATGGAACCCTATTTTTGCATCTTTGGCTTCCCTCACTGTCAGGGTACAGTTGACTTCTATTTCTATAAGGCATCAGAGGCTGCACTTATGCTAGCAAACTAATCAGGGTTGGGACCTTTTCTGTGCTCTGTGGGCAAATGGCACAGCACAGCTCCCATCCATGCGCCTAGACAATCTCCCACTGTATAACAGTATGGCCTCATTCTTTCTGACCACTGGGAACCAAGCGGTGGCTTCTGCCATGCCTTGAGACATGCCTGGGCCTTGCAATGAGGAAAGCTGGTTGTTACGGGTAACAACTGCCAATAAAACAAAACAGACGTTACAGGCCTGTGCCCTGTCCCGGTGTTCACCCATATGGATGCAGCCAGACAAATGACCATGGGCTCTGTGATCCACCCTGAGACCCAACTGCACCCAGGATAGCAGTGTGACCACTGTCCCCCACAAGTACAAATTTTCAAAGGGTCAGAAAGTCAGAAATCCACCGACAGGCACCATTTCTCAAAGGGTGAAGCAGGAAGGATTCGCTGAGGATGCACCCTCACAACCCTGGCACTAAATATCCCACAGGGTCAAGAACTTTCCCAGGGTCCCAGCACAAAGTAACCGGGCTCTCTTCCCTCAGAAACATTGCAGAGTCCAGCCATGCAAAAAAAGAAAAGATCTGCCCAACAATATTTAAAATCCTCCCTCCCAACAGTGAGAGACGCCTGTGAGGCAGGGGCAGGAAAGGGAAGCGGCAGCAGAAGCGCAGCCCCCTCCTCGCTTGGTGGGGAAGCCAAACCTCCAAGGTGGCCACCCATGACACATTGCTGCGGCCTGGGCAGGGCATGCCTTGGAGCTGGATTTGGGAATTGTGTGGTTTTCCCAGGCTGAAGGACTCAGCAATAGAGAAAGCGCTTTCCTTGCTGGGTCTCCTCCTAGAAGTTCTCATTTTGTACATTAGGACAAGTTCTTGTTTTTCATACTGAAAAAATGAATTTTTGGTCACTTCTGATTTCTGTCATGAGGAAAAATGACGTAATGCCTTCTGATTTTGTGTGACTGCTGGGAAGCTGCTAAATGACTTCTCGGTGCCTTAGAAGTGTGCCTTCTCACATCTGATGTTCCCAAAAGTTAACGTGCAAATTCATCAATGTTATTAGGTATTCATCATCTGTCCCTTCTTTCGGAAAATGATCTCATCTGCTTCTCCCTTATTTTAATTTACAGATTTTGAGACAGTGGAATTCACATTTGTAGGCCACTGGACTGTCCTGGTTAATTCTTGTTAATGTTAATTGTTAAATTTCTTAGGAGGACAACATAGAAGCACTTTGTCAAATTCAGAAATGCCTGGTTAAGAGAGTAGAAACGTCATATTTCTCTTCTCCACTCTCTCTATGCTCCCTTGTGAGTACCCCAAATATATTAGACTGTAGCTGTGACCTTCTCTGCCAAAACAATGTAGTGATATTTCTGAAAACCAGTGAACGACTGTTAAAATTCATCCAGGGCATTTTGCAAATATAGAAATAATTTCAAGATAAAACATTCAGATTGCATTAGTAATATAACTGGTATCAAATACCATTCTTCACCTACTTTAACTGCCTTTTTTGTACAACAACTCTTCAAAAAAAATTAGAAGTTGTTCTACCTAGTTTTATGATGCCTGAATCAGTGATGTCCTAGCAACGATTCATGCAACAATGAAGTCATGCCAACAGATCCCATATTTTTCAGGAGTCATCAAATCATTCTTTCTGCACATGGAGCTTTCATAATTCTTCCTCCCCTATATACCACAGTGTATGGAATCACGAATCACAAACTCCTAAAATGAAAGTTTATACATGTTTTCAAATGTATTAAAGCACCTGTCATTAAAAAATGAAGATGTTCAACTCTCTACAAGTTAGAAGGCAGTGGAGTTTAGCAAACAGGCTAGGGTATGTAGATAGAGCTGGCATCTTTTAGACAAGACCAGAACTATTCCACTCTGTCAAAGTCCCTTACAGGTAACCCATGAGCATATTTTAATTAGATTATTTTTATGTCATACAAGAGCACAGCTGTGCAAGGGGACACAGCTGGTATCTCATAGGTGGGGGGAAAAAAAGAAAGTCCTACACTGAATATAATGAACCATAGCAAAAGACAGTTACACCGTTCTGGCTGGTGCACTTGTATTTACCTTCTGCTAATGGCACGGTACAGCAGACCTGGTGAGATATTCCTCATTGCACTTGCTGGTTAATTTAAGAGTCAGTCACTCATTGACTAGTGCCAAGAATTCAGAGTTGAGGATCGTGAGTTGTCTCTCCCTATGATGGCATTTATGCGGTTAACCAAGGCCTATACCCATACACTCAGCCACCAGCTGTTAAAGTGCTAAGAGGTCACTAGACACTCGCAATTTCTAGAGGTCTAGACAGGCTGTAAAGAAGAGAGTGTTTAGCAGAGTCCTGGCTTTTATAGACTTAGGAGCATCCTACTCACAAGCTGAAAGCAGAGAGATCTACTCCAACATGAGAAGAACCCTCAAAACCCAAACCAACCCCCCATCCCAATCCCTCAAAACAGCTTTACAAGAAGATTTTGAAACAAAGATTGGTGTGAACAATATTTGTATGTTACCCACAGAAACTATTGTTTAGCAAAAAAACCCACATTTTCATAAATCAGATTCTACACAACCATACAGACACAGGTCTCCTTTTTTCTATCAGTCCTTTAAAACAGAACTGGCCTATCTAAATCAAATACACAGTTCACCAGGCAAGGACTTGAAGACATGAACTTACTCAGATAAGGACTACTGTCAAGCTCTTTAAAACTGTGCAACTAACTTTGAGCTCCTTAAAGTTGGTTTATATTCAACATTGAATCCAAGCTTAGAACCTCATCCACTACTTTGTTAATCCAATGAAACCGTTCAGAAAACTGTGCCTATATAACATATCCAATCATACCCAAAACCAGTTTGCATATGTTTTCAAAAGTCTTGTGTCAATTATATATAATGTCATAACACCACGGTAACCAATAACTATACCTGCCTTTGGCAAACATTCATCTAAGAACGATAAATGGGCCAAGCACTGAAAGCTACATCTTCTTACTCCAACTCACTCAGCTTCTGGATTTCTTTGTACTTCTGAAGCAGCTAGCAACAATTCCAGTTTCCAATTTTCACATCTATAACAAAAAATACTTAATTTTGGATGTCCAATTAGCTTCAAGTTCGAAGTAATCTTTCATTCATCCTTAGAGCATACTGCAGTGAAAACGCCTTTGAGTTCAACTTCAGTCTTTCTATCTAAACTTACATGTGCATACAGATGTTCTTTCTCATTGTCGACAGTCTTTTCAAAGACCACTTAATATAAAAGCAGAGAATACTATGAAAAATTAAAAATAGAATAGCATAGTGTCTGTATCATGATAATATATTTACATAGGTATATAGCTATGATTCAAAAGACAGCTTAATCATTGTGTAATGGCAAAGACAAATGACTATTTCAGTGAGTACAGCAGCTACTTGATAAAGAGCTTAGTCATTTGCTTGAGAATAATTTTAAAAGTCTGGGTTCCTGTTAAGCACAATGGAGAAGCCAATATGTAAATCATTACTTAGTAATGTTTTAATAAACTTTAATACTTGCCTTTTTTGAACTGGCATCTGACAGCTGCTGAGGCAGCTGTGATGAAATTTTTCCTGGGAATCTAATTACTTGTAGGGCTTTCTTTTGCAATGTGTTTTGCTGAGTAGTTTGCTGCAAATAGTTTTGCTTGTATGGCTTGCATTCCTAACTAATGGCACATACGCCAAATCCAGGATTAAATATTTTAAATTTTGTACTTACTTAGCCCCTTCAAAAATTTAACTCATGAAATCTTGCAGCATATTCAAAGTGCTAAGTCATGAAAAGGTTTAATGTGTTAATAATTTGTTATTCATACCTACTATCTATAATGATATGATAAGCTACATCATTGCCTCCTAAGATCTTTTGACTGAAGAAGGACCATGGGACTTGATGTGGTCTTAATGTAATAGCTGAGGATTCTTGTAGCATTGAAGAATCCTTGTCAACACATGGCTCTGTGCTACACTTATTCTATTCATTCTTGTAAATAAAGGATCTAGAGAGCAAAAATCCTTCATTAAAACTGGCAAGTGAATTAATTCAGCATTCCCCAGCCTAACAAGCATAGTCTTCAGATCATTAACTGGAGCCAAGGTTGATTAGACCTGTGGCCACCCTTCAGATAAAGTCATTTATGTCCCATCTTTCAAATGCACCATCCTCTTGTGCATCTGGGAATACAATTCTGTATGTGCAGAAGAGTCAGAATGGGTCATCAGAAACTGAGTATGTGAGATGCTAAGTTCATCTACAGAGCCAGGATCTCTAAGCTTAGAGTCAAATCTTTCCTTCCTTGCTTAAATGTGGAGCCAGACATGCAGTATATACATGCACTGTCTAGTAAGTCACAGTGCTAGATAAAAGCATGACTATGCTTATTGCTCAACGTTTGCTAACCTTTAGGTCTTAAAAGAAAAAAAACATTTTATGAATGCCTTACTGAAAATAGTACGTCTTCAGTAACTCCCTATGAGCCCTGCTGAAGATGGGCTGTCTAGCACATCCCATTCCAGGTTAGCTGGCCGGGAGTGACACTGCCACAACAGACACACAGAGAGCTGCTTAGGACTGGGATAATATACGTCTCCAGAAACAAACACAACAGCTTGTTCTCCAGCAGGTTAAAACAAGATAAAAATAATAATTGGGAAACAAAAACAAATCCTATGTTTATTTAAACATGACAGCAATTTGTTGTTGTTCTAAAAGAGCCTCTCTCTGCTCACAAATGGCTCTGATCACCACAACATCGGAGCATTGCAAAACCACGAATGAACTTATTGTGCTCCTTTGAGGTAAGGAGATATCAGCTGTTTCACAGATGGGAGTCTGAAGCGTAGACTGATTTTACTAAATAACTTACCCAACGTTAAACTGCAAATGAGTGGCAAAGCAGAAAATTGAATCCAGATTTCCCAAATCCCAGCCCAGGACCTTCAGCACAAGAAGACCCATGCTTTGCAAAAATGGGTGCCTTTGGTTTATTTCTGGTACTTCCAGGTTCTGATGGGGCTGGAAGTATTCCAGCAAAAGAAGGAAGTGGAGAAGAGTGTGAAAAATGAAACAAATACAAGCGTAACCAAACTTTTTTTTGTAACCTCAAACTTGGTTTAAGTTGAGAACAAATCTTAGGAATTTTTTTTTCCAAAGCAAATCAATCTCTAAATAAAAGTCTATGACTTGTGATCTGAATTTCCTTTTTAAAGCAGGTTAATAACTGTACCTAAAAATACAAAAGAGAATAAAGTAATTTAGAAAGTCAGACATTTGAGGTTCAATCTTAACTTACTGCTGAGCGTAGTCTTATGGAGCATTGTTGCCCAAAAGGTTGGATCTGCTGCCCAGGATACAAGTTTCCTGACCTCTCCCCAAACTGGTTCAAGGAATGAGAAAGGCAGACAATAAATTGGTTTTCTTGCTAGAATTAGTTTTCTTCTGGTTTGGCTCTCTCTGAACTGGCTGACTGCCAGGTCAAACAACCACTGCTCCAGGTGCAAGAGAAGGGGCAGAAAACTATGGCACAGAGAGAGAAGTGGGACTGTGCTTTTCAGCAACAGATAGCTGCCACAGCAAAGCTAATCTAACACCAAACCACATTAAGTGAGGAAAATTTGGTCACAGATTAAGGTAGCCATTTCTTTTGGACTGAGAGGAAGAAAGGCCTCTCTCCTTTGCTCTTACTTGCCTGGAGTATTTTTCCAGACTGGTACCACCATGACTGTGCAAATGTTGTGGTCTTCTGACCAGCTAAAACTTCTGTGGGATGGAGAAGCCCATCTCTGACAGAGTCATTGATGCAAAACAGTCACAAACTGAGGTTGTGGATACACTATTAGACTATCTTGTAGGATAAGTTCAGACCTGATCAGGCATGAAAACCATGCTCACATACATCTTGATTAATCAGCTATGTTTAACCTTTAAAAAAAAAACCCAAACCAAAAAATAAAAAATTTACAGAAAGACTGTGTGCTGTGCTTTATGTCATGGAGCCCTACATTTCTAATCAGGTACAAGGTTCCCTAAAACCAGATTTATCATCTATTGGAACCACAGCCAAAAATTTACACACATTGTATAGAAGCTCATCTGCATACTACACTGTAATTGCTTCAGCTTCCAGAAGGCAACAAATTGCTAAGATAGGTGTTGTTTTTCAGTTTAGCACCAGGCTCCCAACAAGATGAAAACAGCTTGTGGTAAATATAATAGCTAGCAGCCTGAACAATAGCAATTAGGACAACAGCCTAAATCCTGTGGTGTCTCTGGAAAATGTGTGAATGGTCTTGCTAGTGTAGTGATAAGAAGTTTAAATTAACATGCATTAGCATCCCTGGGAGTCCTACAGCAGCCCCAAGCCAAGAAATCTTTAAGCTGGTGCTTCCTCATCTTGGTTGACCATGGTTGGATTTAAGCAGAACTTTAAAGTTGATACCATCTTACATGCTTTTCTGAGCAGAGACACAAGGGCCCTGAATCAGGACCAAGAAGAAAAAAAGAAAAAAAAAGAAAAAAAACCACAAAAAAAACCCCAAAACAAAACAGAAGGAATTCTATTTAAAAGCATCACCTTAATTGGAAAAGTGACTCTAGTAATTCAGTTGATTAGACCTTTCATCCCCACCAGAGTCCACAAGCCATAGACTGTCAGGAGAGGTGGACCCTCTAGACATCCTCAGTGACACATAGGGTACCATCACCTACTTGAACATTTAAGACTCTATAAATACCAAAAAAAAGCATTGCATTAATCAATATAGACAACAACAACATTTGTAATTACAAACATCAAGACAAGATCAACATTATCAAGACAGTAACTGCCAACACCTTGTTGTCATCCCCTCCCCTCAAAATAAAAGGGCAGTGGAGTTGTAGAGTGCAGTTTTAGGGTGGTGTGAGGTTCCATAAAGCAGAACTACACAAAACTTCCAGTTTTCACTGTGCAAATGTGTGCATGTGAAAAACTATATGGCTGATTAGTACTTGTAAACTTGATTCACAGTACTGATTATCCATATTGACTAACAAAAGCAGCATTTCCCACACACACACAGTGAAAATGGAAGTATTCTTCATGAGGCAACAGCATGCATTTGCTTCCCGCAAAGTATTTTTATTTTCAAAGTAAAACTATTTTGGAGCAGCAGGACAGTTTTTGAGATGGGATCCTGACTTTCACTTTTGCTATATAATCAAACTGAAAGAGAAGGGGAGGAAAGTTCAGCTTCTTTAAAAAAACCCCTTGGTTTTAAGCACTTTCCTGTTTTCCGGCCAGCAATGAGAGTTTGTTCCCCACAAAGGACTGACAATGCTCAAAATTACAGCACAGAGCAGCATGTCCTACACCTTTCAAAATTTTCCTTAGTGCCACTGAGTGACTGCTAGTGCCCACACCGTGGAAAAAGTGGTGGGAGGCAGCAACTGAAGGCAGGAAGACACAATAAAGTGCCTCTCAGGGTTTCCTTGGCATAGCAAGGCAGAGTAGAAAACAGTGGAATTACAAAACTGGATTATTTCCCAGCTCGCTCTCAAGGATTGACAGGAAAGAGTCTGCCAGAAGCTCGAGTCATCCCTACAGGTTTGGGCTCTGGGGCCCCTTCCTTCAGGTGGGATGGCTCTGCTCAGGTCACATCGCTGACTGGCTGCCCCAGCAGTTGCTTGATGGGATTTGGAGTAATATCTTAATCATGTTCATCAACCCATACAGCAGTTAAAATAATGAGAAAAAGGAGAAAAAAAAACCCTCAACCAGTTTTTGTCCATGTTCTATTAATAATACTTTTTTTCACAAGTAAGAAAAGAGACATCAAGAGAGAATAGACTTTTACTTTGTCTTTTACTGCTGAGTAATTTAAACTTTTTTTTTTCCTTTTTATAGTACTAGCAGATTTTAGTAAACAGAGAGCATGTTACATCATGGATCTGAGGGTGGATACCAGCTTAACTTCATAGTCTCAGTTTTGCATCTATCACATGGTTAAAACACGCACCAGAAGCATGTGGGAAGGAGCAGAAATGGACCCAAAGCTGCAGCTTCCCGGACTGGCAAGCGGGTATCAGGCTGTGCAACGGCCGGACGCTTATCAGCTAACACGAAACCAACTTGTGTTGAGTAAAAGGGCCAATACAGTTAAGTAAGATACTGCGAGGGGCGTGGGAGAGGATAGTATCAAAAACCAGAGTCAGCGCAGAGGAGCTGTTGCTTAGAGCAGAAGTATTGCTACACAGTTTGAATAGGCTTCCTGTGGCTGCCCAGAAAGACTAACATCTGGCAATGGAGCCTGCTATACTGAAGAGGGAACTCCTTTGTCAAGGGTACAGAAAATAGAAACATAACCACAAAGGTGGGAGAGCAGGTTCATAAGCTGTAGCCAACCTCCTACAGTAACTGTTGTTATTTGTTATAGTCTCGTTAAGCTTATTTGACACACAGTTGTCTAGATAACCATCTACCATTTCAGATTTGCTGGAACAATAGCCAGCCGAAAACACACGGATTCAAAATTTTAGAGTGTTTTTGTAACGTATGCAGGCACCGCAGCAGTGTACACCAAGTGAATCCCAGCTGGGTTTGTTTTTTTGTTTTTTCGATTGTACAAGTAATATTTTGGTTTTCATCGTAGTTTACATAATAAAAACAGGCAAACTGTGTCACTTTTTTAAAAAGTGATAAATTTAAAAACAAGAAGTGAAACACTGTAGATACCTGAAACTACACCAATTCTGCTAGCTTTGCTACACTACCAACAGAAATAGTCCTGTCCTGTTTAGATAGACTTTGTTTTGCTACATGACTGCATATGCAGCGAAGTGATATCAAGTCCTGAGGGTCCACTCCTTTGATGAGTTAAGCACACAAAGGCCCACATTTTGATGCAATCTGATATCATATATTTAAGTCCTAGACAAACTGCAACTGTGAGGAAGTGATAAACAGAACTTCCTGCACAAAGCTGCCTGAGATAACACTTTCCATGGACTGGAAAAAAAGAGACATGATTGCTACAGAACTAAAAGGGAACTGTTCTGCTCTTAATAAATAACCCTTTCTTTTTCACGTGGCTATTGCAAAAGCCGAAGCACAAGTGACTAAGATTCGGTACGCTGCGGAGCGGTTCTACTCACACATTTCTGAAATGATTCTTTGAGGAACTACACTTAATTCTTAGCTCCAGAGCCATGTTCTCCCGAAGGCTCCTGTGCTGCAGCTTGAGCCCTGCAACTCAGAAACCTCCCAGCTAATATTTTTACCTACATTTTAAAGAAAGTTCTAAAGAAAGCTAAACTAAAAAGTTTAGTCAAATGGAAGAATAAGGAGGGATTGTTTAAAGAATAAGGCTAGATTGTCTCCAATGAGGGGAAAATCCTATAGGAAACAATTAATTCCTTTTCACGGAATTTCCTCTCGATTTTGCATTAATGTCACCTCAAACTCCAAGAAATTTAATATATTTTTCATTACTTTGAGTTCACTTTGTGAATGTTTGAGCAGCCAAGTTTTCCTCACATTGGAAGTCATGGGGGAAATGAGCTTCAAATGTGAATACTTAACATGCATCAAAAGGTTTTTTTGAATTAGAATTTAGAAAATGTTTGAAATATGGAGGTATTTCTTCATATACAAACTGACTAGAACATAAAATAAAAAACCATGGAAGTTAAAGGTCCAAAGCACATGCAATTACTAATGCAAAATATCAAGAATTCATAATAAACTGTTCACCAGTTATTAAGGGGCGGGGAAGTAACACTTGCAAAATAGACTTACTCATTGTCAAAAGCACAGGCAAATCACTGAAGCCTGGAAGAGATTCCACGGGTACTTCTACAACAGCTCACCTACTATGCAGCACCTACTCTAACCTCACATGGTGATGTTCTAGAACCAGCCCCGATGTCGAGTCCTCCTTCTGAGACACCAGAAGCGCTCCAGACTCAGGACATTACAACCTGTTCTGATAAAAAGAAAGGGTCTTTGTTGACTTTTGCCTGTTCTGTGCACTTCTTTTTATACTTTCTGTTATATTATTTTTTTGAGAAGCTCAGACTGTGTCATGAGTCAGGAGAGAAGCAACTGCAGTATATTAAAAAGCAATAAAATGCTACCCATCATTGAAAAGTTTTAAAACCTCTGCTCCTGTTGCAGGTTTGTGAAGTAATAGGGGAAACACAATGATTGATTAAATTAATGTGACAGCTCTGTGGTGATATTCCCAGAGATTTGCTCTGTACATTGTTTCTTAACACATAAAGAGCCGTATCAGCATTTCTTCTGGTCCCTTTTGGACGCCACACATTGCTGGTCAGACCTAAACCTTACCACGAGCCATGCAGTGAGCTACGATCAGAGCGGTGTTGAAGATGCCGTTAGCAGAACTGTGCTGAGCCCAGGCAAACCAAGCCAGAGCTACACAGCGCTCTCGGTCTGTGAAATACTAATTTATTAAAAACAAAAACAAAACACCTTTTCAGCAGTCTTTTTAATTGGATCGTGTCAGAAGGCTGGGTTAGAGCACAGCCACACCGACAGGGAGCAGCCACAGCAGTAATCTGTGTGTCAGGCAGGAAGGAGAAGAGGAGAATCAGATTTGACTCTGAAGAAATTGTAAATGGAAACACAGCACAGCGATTGCTGACAACTATGCGGTCGGAGTAACAGGCTGCAGAAAATACCAGGCCTAAAACTGTGGTCTTTCACACACTCAATAGACTCACCATAGCGGGAGCTAACAATGATTATTTTTCTGATAGCCTCTTGGCCATATGCTTGGGCAACCAAATGCTATGGATGACTATAGGCGTCTTATGATTTAAGAGACAGTAACTACCACGGTGGCAGAAACAGGTAAAAAGTTTTAAAATAAATGATAAAATACACAAATGCTTGTCAATTTTGGCCTATGTCCATTGTTTCTACAGTATATTGCAAATATGGAAACTTGCTCATTTGTAATCTAATTCAAAATTGATTGCTTTCCCTTTAATCTTATACATTTGCTAATTTTATTCTGAGCTCTTGTACATTCCCTCCCCTAGGGGGATTCCTCTTGCAGATTAATGTAATCTGTTAGATAGCAATTTGTATTTTTCAGATGCAAGATGTTATTGAATAACAATTAATGAAATTACTTTTCTTCATGAACTCAAGGGCTGCTTGTTCACTTGGGAATTATGGTAGAAATTATTGAACAAACATTTTTATCATCGTCAAAACAAGTTTCGTTTTCATTATACTAAGTTATCTCGAAAGCAATATTTAGTATAACACTTGAGTGACTAGTTTATTGTTACTTAGATAGCCCGGTGATAGGCACCTTAGAAAAAACGAAAATAGGTAGTAGACCAAACTATAAGTAGGAAACACTCTCAGTCTCCTCCTCTTTTAGTATGAATACAACTGAAAGTCTTCACAGTGGTGGTAATCTCATAATGGGCTTGAGCTTTTTATCTTGGCTATGAATGAATTATTGATTTTTCAATTGCAAAAACAAGTCTGCCGAGCAGACGCTTGTGACTACAGAAAGAGTGCTCATCTGATGTGAATCAGTGGACAGAGAAGTCTTGTGCGTCAGCAACTGATTCTTAAAACAAATAAAATGTCACTTAAATATTGTAAAAACAACAAACAAAAAAAAACATTTGATTTTTAGTGTTGCAAATGGGATGCTGTGCCAACTTTGCTCTGCATAACAAGTCTCAAGAAGCTCTCCTGGGAATGTTTATATTGTGTTTCTATCCAGGCCTCATATTTGCTTTGAATTGTGACAACAGTTTGACCGTTTTCATGTTAAAAGCTTCCTGCCTTTGTCATGAAAGGAGCTTTTCATCAATATCTATAGACAACAGTCAAAACAGGAATTCAGGAATACTGCTCCAAACTTTATGAGCACCTACCTGGAAGTGCCTGCGCCCCAGTACCACTCCTACGTCCCCCCTCAGTCCATGTCTTCAGCAAGTGCCAGTGCCCTAAACCCTACCAAGAGCAAAGCAGAGGGCAGTTGGGCTCAAATCCCGCTACTGCCGCCCACCTGGGAGGAGGCAAGGGCCGAGCAGGAGGCGCTGAATGAGTCTGGAAGTGGAAGGACAAAGAGAGATGGGGAGGAGAGGAGAGCACAGAGAGGGACTCTGGGTGCAAGGACGGCAGAAGGGCTCTGCTAGGATGTCCCTTGGAAATGCTTGTCTCACACCCCAGCCCGTTTTGGTCAGCATTTATAGTTACGAACATTCTTCTTTCAAATATAATCTGACAGAGGATTTCAGAATGGACTGCAAGATCTGTCCTGCTAATCTTAATTGCACGTTTCAGAGCCCCTGGGAATGAAGGAGAAATGCTGATAATATAAAGCTAGCTACGCTATCAGTTACAAAAGATATGTATGCATTTAAAACTTTCTGGAAAAATATTATTCATTTTCTGTTCTAGTATGATAGAATAAGAACTTTGACAAGCGTGCTCAGATCCTACTACAGTGTGAAAAGTAACCAGTACAAAACATTTTAAAGAGGTTTTTCTATACCTAAATATACATACACTGGTATGTGTGTGTGTGTATATATATACGGGAAAATCTTGGATATGAAAAACTCATACACATACTCATGTATCAGCTTGCGTTTTGATTTTTTATATTTAACACTGCAGAGCAGCTTACTGTTTCCACCACTCCCAAGTCAAACAAGCTATTCACGTCCCAGTACCTTGGAATACATTGACTTCCACCTACGGGAAATTCTACTTGAAAGATAAGACTATGCACAAGACTGAAATAATAACTGATCAGGCAGAAGTCACAGTGTCTTTCCCTGGAAGAATTAGTTACCTCAAAACTTCAGCGCAATGAAGAGAAATTGGAAAGTATGATTCGCCTTTTAGATTGTTTTAGTTGAGTAACAAATAGACTGAACTTCCTTTTTTTCAGAGTGTAGTCAAATAGTGATTATGCAAAGTGTACAATTCTAAACAGCTAATTAAACAGCAACCCCAAATCTTTACAGCTGAATAAGCTGCTTTTTAAAAAAAAAGCCAGAAAACCTGTGCCTTGTGTACAAGTTTAAAAAAAAAAAAAATCATCAGCTACTCCAGTGATTCATCGCTCCACACTTTTTTACCTGTGTGGAAAACAACTATCTACAGGATTCAGTGTCTTTTTCTATCGGAGCACTTTCTGTCTGAAGCTCCCAGGGGAGACACTCTATTTCCTAATCAAGAAAGTAAACCATCAAGAAAGTAAAGGAATAAGGCAAACAACTGTGATACAACCTGGCTCTCCAGTATCTTCATTCAGGACTAAAACCTAACCTAATTACATCATACCAAAGAAACAAGAGCATTTTACATTTTTCCAAAGGTCATTTTAAGATGACCTCTGAGTTGGGTGTACTTTCTTCCCATCAGATATGTACAGAAAAGGGAACAAAATATTATAAAAATAAGTTTGAGTAAGATTCACATACTTTGGGAGATGTGGCAGGATCTCCTGATAACTACAGAGTTAAAGACAATTTTTGAACTTACTTCCTTGAAATAAGCTAGACATTCGGGACCATGTAATTCCAGTGGTTTTAGAGAACTATTCAGCACAGTGGAAAAGCATACTCCAAAACTGATGTATTTGTCTACACTTCCTAAGCAGTGACTTTGATAATGTTACTACAGACTTACTCTGGTAAAGCCAAAAGTAGTGGCAGGGTTTGTTTTTAATGCCTACTTGAAAAGTTCTGGGATTCTCTGGACATTGATCAGTCGAGTGTAATTTCTTTAAACTTCAGTAGAAAGCTACCAACTGTTGCTGTAAGAGTCATCTTCTAGTACTTTTTACTTTTTTTTTGAAACCTGAAGAGAACCTGAAGTAAATCAATTCTTGGTCAAGCACCATATTAGTCCCGTCACAGAAGATTAGCCCCTCAACAATGTAATTGAATGCCTTTAGCTGTTCCTTATGCACGGTAATGGACACACTTAACTATGAAAAAACAGCCATCACTACCCAGGAGCTGTTTTAGCAAGAACAGCATCTGCAGTAGTTTTTTTTAATCAGACATGGAACTGTTTCTTTCCAGCTCCCACTGTTGTAGGTAGTTGTATTCAGAACTGTATGCTGAACAAAAGCTAGCGAGCATCACACAAACAGGCACCTAAAGGATACACGACTCATTTGGAACAAAAAAACCCTTAGCACTCTCTCTTACTTTACCAGGGAATGTTCATTAACATCTTATTTGGATTAGGACACTTACTTATTAAACCCATCATATCAAGTTCGTTTTCAGAAACCTCTTAACATTTGTTTAAATTTTTTCTCCACATTTACATATGTTTAATGGTGCATTACTTTATGATGCAGATTGCCCATTGCTGTTGGGATATATACTTTTAAATGAACAAAAAGAAGATCTGAAAGCATAAGATACTTCAGTAATAAAAAAGACAATTTAATGCTTTTCCCATCTTTTATGACAGAAATACCACTTTGTGTAATGGGCACTATTACTAGATTTTTACTTTAGCAGCCAGGAATGCTGACTCAAGTACTTAGCTTCTATTACCCTGTTATCTGGGAGTGGGGTCCTCATCAGTAGAGAAAACTATGTGAGACATTCTTGATACTCTGTTTAACTTACTTTACTATGTCTCCGAGGTGTTAAGTGAAGTCTGTCACTATCCCAGAAAAGTTCCTTAACTCTGTGGCTTTCACAAACTCATATATCCCATTTATCTTCCAGTTCACGTGGGGATTACAGAAGACCTCAGCTGAGCCGTAGCTTTTAATGAGCTTACGCAGAGCACAGGGCTGAGATACCAAGCCTGCTCCTCCCCTGGAAGGCCACGGCTCAGGCAGGGGTACAAAGACGACTGTGTCAGAGCGCAAGCTAGATATGCTTCCCTTCTGCTACCTCTAGCCAGATAGCCAGGAAAAGGCTGACTATATGATTTCTGTAAATCATTGTTTCCTGAACATGGTGGGTCACTGAATTTCAGCTAACCCATAACATCAAATTTTAATCTGTGCTAAAGGTTAAGATGCATGGTTAACAGAAACATTGTGAGGTTAAGTGCCTCAAAGGGCTCGCTGAGGTTACCTACCATTACCTGGAGAAGCTTTGCTAAAACTTGGGTTTCTCAATAAATTTAAGCTAATCTAAATGCATGCTGCGACAGAAAGAGGCAGCCCTGCCCCTACTTAGATGTGTGTTCTCACTGTGTCTCTTCTCTGAGTATGAGCAGTCATGAAACTATGTGGCCAGTTAGATCAGGGAACTTCTGCTGAAAATTAACCTGAAAAAATACAAATAAAGCGGTTAGTTTTCACTAGCGTGAGTTTTCACAAAATGTATGGGAACAATGACTGGGGAGAGAAGGGCCAGAAAAACCCTTTTGGCTGCAACTTCTTAAAGCGATGGGGGAACCATCAGGAGGGGACTGCGAGCTACCGCGGGGCTAGCAGGAGGTTTTTGCCACGATTTAAAACTGGGTTGTTTTGAAATAGTATGTTGGCCATATGCTTCTATGCTGCCTCCTGCTGAGGACGCTAAAGAGCTCAGCAAAGCTCACAAACAGCTCCTTGGTAGGTATTATCACTCCTGTTTTACAGGAATGAGGATGTGGACAGAGCTTGGATCGTTTACCTGAAGCAAAAAGCAAGTTAGTGAAAGACAGACGGAAAAACAAAAACTTGATTCCCACCACTACGTTAATTAATAAATCAATTGTGACCAACACGCAGAACATTAAGAAATGCCCCCTGAGCATTTGCTAGCAAGTTAGGCAAATGAGCAGCTGTGTAGCCACACCAAGTCCTTGCTTGGCTGCACAGGCAGAGAACAGCAGAACGCACAGGACCGGCACCCGCGGGGCTGTGCACTCTGCCGAAGGAGGTGGCCTGTAGGTCTGGTGAGGAAAAACAAGGGTGGGCAACCCAGGAAAGACACAAGACAGGATTTAGACATGGATACAAAACAAGCAGATTTTAACAGCAGGTTCTTGAATGTGACGGGTGTTGGCTGGTCTTGACCCTGTCCTGTCTGTGGTGGGGCTCTGCACCCTGCACAGGGTCTTGCTGATCATGAGATGCAGGAGGGAGCCGCTATTTTGTCACCCCTAGCAAGTCAAGAAGAGCGTGCATAGCCCCATGAACCTGTTGTTAAGTTATACCCCTCCCAGATGGGAAAAAATCCCAACTATAATGCTACTGAAGGAGGAGGAGGTATTTTATTTTATTCCATTTTAAAAACACACATTACATAAGGGTAGAAGAATCTTTGTCATTGCTTCAGAGCTTATATGAAGCCATGCAAAAATATATTGCAGCCTCTGGTGTTCCTTTGAGCCTTATGGAGAAAGCAATGCTTTACTTCACTCTATAGAGTAGTAAAAATCAGATTAACACCCAATTTAGCATAGTTTCTGACCCTGCACTTCTGACTTTCTTTTACACCACTTTGTATTGACATGAACAATGGCACACGTTGTGGGGTAATGGATATTCAGATCTCACCTGTTCAAAAGGCAGTTGCTAGTTGGCTGTTAAGTATTTTTATCTTGTGGTTTTATAGCCTCCACTACAACAAGTGAACAAGATGCCTCTGCCCTTGAAACCACGAAGACTGCAGAGTTAACATGGGCCTTTGAGGTGGCATCAGAGAGGTAGCAAGAGCTGATGACCACAAAGCAGCTGGGTCCACCAAGTGAGATTTGGTGTGTACTGACTCATTTTCACCTGTCTTAAGTATTAGTAATGGTGCTTATAAGTATTTTTTCTTTTTGGAGACATCATCTTATACTAGAGCGTACTAAATTCTGTTTTCACCTCTCAAAAATTTCCAGCTGGTAATCCAGTTATTTATAACATATGCTTAATTTTAAAAAAGGTCCAAACTCTTCCTTCAGCAAGCTCCAAGTAAGTCAGGTTTCATTCCTCCAGACTTTGAGCAATGTCTACTGTTCATTTTTGAAAAATATCATGGACAAGAAAGACTTGGGCAGAACTGAGGCATCTAAATCTAAAAATGTGTGATCCAGCTCCTTCCTCTAACACCGGGGCAGTTTTAATTTCCCTGGCATTTACCCTTTGCTGCGTGTATGAGTGGGCAGGCCTACCCCAACATGAGCACTACTGCCTGCCTCAACGTATCTTAGATATCTGGTCTCACCAGTTGTCTAGCTGATGCTATGCAAAGGCTTGCTTTCTTTTTTTCTTCCCCAGAAACATTTCTAACCACTAATAGAAGAGCTGTTTTATTGAGCCAGGAAGTCGAGACTCGTCAGAATCAGGTATTTCGTCTGCGAGGACAGCACAGCAGAACAATAGCAACGGCAGCCACGGAGGACAGGGGTGCTGCTGCCTGACAGACCCGCAGACTCCCGTGAAGCATTGCTTCAGGGTCTCTTTCTGTTCAGCTCATTTGGAGAGGCTCGTGGCGGACACGCATCTCTGCAGCCATTCTTGTTCTGCCTCAGCAGAAGCCCTGGGGTGGGAGCAGTGACAAGGATGGGACAGAAGTTTTTTGGAGGAGAAGGGTAACCTGTGGCCTGGGCAGACATCAGTTCAGTTCTTCACCACTTCCCAGACTGCAGGGGAACACCAGTCTAGAGATTCTAATCAAGGAAGCATCTGGAAGTCTGATTTTAATGCTAGACAGCCTTTCCCCACGAGCTGCCATGCCAAGTGCTTCCTCTCAGTTCCTATACCAGGACGTGCATGAAACTGACCCGTGACATTTAGACAAAATAAGGCCATAAAAGGGAGCTGGTGATGTTAAAACCATTCACCGGGCATGGATTTCCATTGGAAGTGACGTATGTTAAGAGGGCTTTTCCCAGACAGGAACAGGAGCTGGAAATCTAGGCTCCAACATCTCATCAGTGCCACAGGGTTTAGCAGCGGCTCTCTTTCTTTAAGCTTCCCGCTGCATATACCCCGGGCACAGGCACTAGCAAACATCGTGAGAGAAGTCACAATTGAAATAAATAAATAAATAAATCTGTATTAATCATGGAACCTTATAAAATAAACATCTACTGCACGAGTAATAATTCAAATGTGATTTTTATCCTCTGAACTTTCCGGGGTTGGTTGAACTGGAATTTTTACAGATACTTGCTACAGCTTGATTTCAGATGCATTAGCACAAATTCAGAATAAACATCCTAGGCACAATGGAGGAGCTTTGTGCTTCCACAGCCATGACCAAGAGCAGAACATAACCCACTGAAGAACATCCTGAGGCCAGACTTGGGGAATGCTTAGAAGATCCAACACAACCAAACTCTTTCAGGCAGGAGTGCCTCCTCCATACCATAAACAATATATTAAAGGCAACTTCCTTAACTCTTTTCTGGAAAGCAATTTATGTCATAGTTACAGGCATTTCCCCCAACATTTTCATCTTTGTTGTTTCAATCTTTGATAGTGTGGGAAGGAAATCAGACAACTTGTGGATATTGCTGCTACCCTTCAATTCTACTGATAATAGTTGTGGAAACATACACATAAGAATAACTTCCTGAATGAAACAATATTTAGCACGTATAGAAGCTTTTGTTCTTGTTGCCTAGAGGATACATAGTTTTACACAATTATAGTGACTTTTAAATGACCATAAAGAATACCACTAGGATGTGTGAATGTTCTCTTTGAAAAAAGAAAAGCAGCCAAATTAGGTGGGTTTTTTTCCAGACAGAAAGGACAAACAGATACGTGCTAGCTCCATTTTTCTTAAGCCAGTTGTATCATAACAGGAAGTGTTACTCATTCTAAATTTGATGTTGAATTATTTTACAAAAAACTATGATGAGCAGTGGACAGAACTTTCCCCTTTTTATTTCATGACCTTGAACAGATTTTTCAGGAGAAGGAGCCAATGTGTCATCAGCTGAAACACATTCAGTCACAGGACTGAAGACACAGGGCTTTGATTTTCCTGCCCCCAAAATGATAGAGAATCTACATGATCTTGTTTGACTCAAGCACAAAAAGAAGAGAAACTCCTGAGGAATATATCTGTCACAGCAAGATGAGAAAAAAAAAAATACAAAACAGTTAAGTTTCCCCAAGTGATTAGACTTCATACTCTTGTAAGGCAGTAATAACTTGAGAGTTATGAGAACATAAAAATGGCCATATTGGGTCAGACCAAAAGTCCATGTAAGCGAGTATCCTCCAGCAGTTACCTACTGTGCTGGCTAATCAAGGAAGAGAGCAAGAACAAAACAACGAATAAAAAAACCAGAGCGAGTTGAAACAGCCTCTTACAACTGTATACACTGACTTATTTCGTTCATCAGAAATTCTAAAGGACAAGAAGGACCTAACTGCTGCTCCTCCCAGGTCTCCAGAAGGAAGGCAAGGGAGCGAACGAGAGGGAAAAACCAGCCTCTTACAACTGTATACACTGACTTACTTCGTTCATCAGAAATTCTAAAGGACAAGAAGGACCTAACTGCTGCTCCTCCCAGGTCTCCAGAAGGAAGGCAAGGGAGCGAACTGAGCCAGAGGAAGTAAAATAAGTAAGAACAAAGAAACAACAGGTGTTTCTTATTTTCGTTCATGGTAGGTGAGTAGTAGGCTTGTCATTTCCTGAGGCAGAATTCAGACCATGATTTCTAAGAAATCATGGGGTTTGTAACTTTATTAAGGTTAGCTTTTCCTTTCTCTATGCTGGAACATGAAGAGATTATTAGATGCTCATACTTCACCTGCAGTGTATATTTAGCAATTTTATTTTCTAGGGTACGTGGTTTTGACCTTGCACGTATTATTGCAAAGTGTTACCATTACGCCTCTCTAATTTTAAATCAATACAAAATTGGCAGTTCTGATGTTGCATAATGGGTTAAAAACCACAGCATTTTGCCCTTCCAAGCCAGTGTTTACCAAAGTTATCCAACGCATCTGAACAGGATTGAGTCTGACATTGAATGGAAACAAAGCATGCTCATTGCTTTCCCAGAATTTTAGTATATATATGCGTAGTATTTAAAATTCAGCTAATTTTATTCACTTTAGTAGAACAGTTATTTCTGCTCTGGCTAGCAAGGTTAAGAGAAGTCTTTGGCATATCAGACATGGCAAATTTCAAGTACAAAGATTGTAATTCCCATCACTCTGCACACCTTGCATAGTTACTCACCCTAATTCTAGGTCTGAATTAGTAGCATCCGAGATTTAAAAAATTAAATACAGCAGAAATCAGGCCTGCAGATTTCAATCTACAGTGTTTTGAGGTACTTTATGCCATATCAGAGGACCATACTAGATCTCACCATGTAACAAAACCAATGTGTTTTATTTCATTCATTTCAGCCTAAGGTGACAAGGACATAATCATATGTGTTTCTCAGTCCTTCCATCTGCCTGGGTAAACAGTAAGCATTTATAAGATTGAGGCATGTGGGGAGCAGTGTCTCTCGATATTTAATTAGAAAAGCAAAGTAAAAATAACTGTCCTGCTTTAAACAAATTGACTTTAAAGTTTGAACAAATCTGAGTGTTTTTTAAATTGAAATCTGTAAAACAGCCTAATGGCTGCTTCTTTACTCTTTCTGAGTATGCCAGAGATTATAACCTTAATCTAAGTCTTAATCTAAGAACGTCTCTTCCTTTGATTTTCTGACTGGAAGACTGAGCTGTGTTATAACAGGGATGAGACATCGCTGACAGTCACATCTACAGGAGCAGGCCAGGATGGCTTTGTCCACCACCAAGGCAGGGAAGGATTTTATTCTGAGATTCAGTGGCTGTGGTTAGGTCAACGCCAAATACTTTTGAAGATCTCGTCCTAGTCAGGGTATTTTGACTTCTGTGCTGCTCTATTAGGTGAGTACATAGAGGTTTGGGTTTTGGTGCTGCACTTGCCCCATCTAAATGGCAGTTACATAAATAATACACTGGCCAACCAACATGCTGACCCATCACATAGTAAGGAGGCCACTAGCAGCAGGGGTTGTGTGGGAAATGAAAGGGGACAAGGGGTGGAAAAAGAAACTGTGTGACTTCAGTGCAGTTCCTTTTACGTCCTCCAGTGATCTATATAAGGAGAACGTGATGCCTGTGAGAATAGAAGACTAAATTTGATGAGTTAGGAGAGTTCTTCCAGCCCTTGGTTTTTGGGTTTTTTGGGTGCCTCCACCCACACCATTGTCCCATTAAAGCTGTGGCCAGGGCAACCCTGAGAACCGTGCACATGAACAGGAGCATCTTCAGCAAGTTAGAGAACTTCAAAGCACAACCTTCACCATCTCCGTTAACAACATTAAAACGATGAGTTCCCCCGCTCCAGAAAACTCAGAAAATTGAGAAAAGCACATTTGTCCTACACATCACATAGGTTCTTATTTGCATTCAGATTCTTTTAGTCCTTTAGCTGCATGTTTTCTAGTTTTTCTTTGACAATTTCACAGTTACAGGGTCTTTGAACTTTTTCTTTAATGAAAGCTCAGATTATCACACAACAGCAAGAACCAAAGCTGAAAATGAACTCTAAAACCTGGTGCAATAAACTGCACTATGAGGAGTTGGCGACATCTCTGTTGTGCGACCCTGGGCAAGCCTGTACCTCTTTGCTCCCTTTCTACTGAGTAAACAGATTCCAGAGGGGCAACTCTCTGTGTACCAACCTCACACATGAAAGCTGCTGAGACAGTGACATCACGGAGACCTTTGCTTTGGTGTCATCATCCTGGAAAGACAGAAGTACTGAATCAAAGGCGTCAGGTCTTTCATGTGAATAAAATGCTGATCCCACAAGCTCGGAGGCCTCCGCTGACTGGCACTGCTGAGCACAGAAGAGCTCAGATCAGCAAACAAAAGGTGCTGTACCAGTGGTCCCAGAGGCTGATGCCATCTCTGCAGGTTCCCATGAGAATGTTAATCTCTACGATAGCACAAGTGCTAACCTCAACCCACCATGCGGGTAATTTTGCCTTGATAGTGACCCAGCAAAATGAGTTATATTAGAGAATTGGTAGCTCCAGCTGGTAAACCTGGGGCACAAGAATAACGCAGCTACCTAGACTTGTCAAACACATACCACGCAAGTTGGTGTAGGTAGGAGGGAAGCTCTTTTTATCGCTTTTAGATGCACAGTTGACTCCTTTTCCTACCCGGAGGAGCACTAGAGGACTGCTTACCCCAAGCATCTTTTCCCCTCCTCCCATGCCCTGCAGGGAGGAAGGGCTCTCTGCCACCCCCGCCACTGCTGCCACTGCATCCAGCTAGGGCAGAGCCTCTGCGCCCCTGGGGACAGCGCGGAGGGCGGAAGGGTGGGCCAAGGGAAGGAAGGAGTGGGTGGACTGCAAGTAGGCACAAATACGTATGACTCTCCTCCCACCTTCTAGTGGGTCTTACGGGGAAATTGTTTTATTTCCCCATCTTCTGCTCTCCCCAAAGCAGAGGGAGAAATTGAAGACCTGTCACTGAAATTGCCACTGGTCGCAGCGAAGGATTATCGTACCCTCGGGCTGGTGATGGCTGAACACTGTGAGCAAGGACAGGACTGGGCAGGAACCGAGATAAGTGGCAACTGAAGTTCTTAAAACAGATTGTGCTCAGGTTTTGGACATCTCCATAGAATATCAGCTGTCAGTGCTGGAACTATTTTTCCTTCTGTTTTGGTGGGGGAAAAATTCATTTAGCCTGTAAAATAAAAAGCATTGTTTTCAATCTCCTGAGCAGCTGATTTTCCACACACTTTCCCTACCAAAAGCCAGTCACCAAAGGTAAATGCTCGTTTTACTCATGCAGATGCTGATATGGGCTTCAATGGGATCAACCAAAAAAAAGGAAAGAGAATGGGCAGGATGACTTGTGCTCTTTCGAAGTCAGTGGCTTGATTGTCTTTGCACTTCCGGAGACAGGGCGAAGTTCAGGTTTGACTTGAAATTCTGCAATTCATTTCATCAAGATAATTGTAAAAATGTGCCAGACTTCCTAAATAGACACACATTTCATATTTCTAATGGAGTCACTACACTGAACACGGAGTCTGTTGTGCAACTAACTCACTAATTATCCAACAGAGCTTCAGCCAGTCCTGCAGGAAGCCATTCACCTGCCAGTGCGGGTGAGGGACCAAGCACTGCATGTCAGAGTGGCACTTCTTGCAGGGATTGCATTTGTCTGTTTATTACTATTTTACCGATTTTGATAAAACTAGTAAAGCTCTCATTCTGTCAGCAGAGCCTGATGAAGTGAAAGGTATCACAGAAGAAACAGAAATCCCCGGCTCTTTTCCAACTCCTCGGGCTGTCACAGCTATCCCAGCAGTGCTGCAGCCCCATCGGTGGGGCAGTGATGCAGTATCCACTTCTAAAACCAAGGGGAAAGAAGGAGGTGAATTAGAAATCAATGGTAAATAGTTTTGCCACATTTATAACAAGACGATGTAATTTGGACTTTACAAGAGGAGTGTAGCGCAGCATTTGTATAACTTGAGAATCTGCCCTGTTCTGGAGGAATGGTTGGAGCCATTTTGTACCTGGGCTTCCATCATCTCAGACAATGTAGGTGGCTTTCATCGTCTCAAACACATCTACAGTTGGGCCTATGAATATATCAGCTCTTAGCAATGGAAATGGCAAGTAATACAACAGAGGTCAGTAGGACTGATGACATTCCCAGTGCAGATCTTCTGAGCCCGGGATACTTGGCACTGGCATATCCACGTTGCCTGTAAGAGTTGGGGTGCAAGGTAACATGTCGCCCATTCCCACAACCCCGCCTGGGTAATAGCACACACCTGGAGAGGATTTTAGAGCTAGAGGATCCTCTGGAATCATCTTATCTGGTCAGCAGAGGTCATATAATTTGGTCCATTTCAGCTTTGCCATTTTGTGTGGAAAACCTTTTTTCTTGCTACCTGTTCACAAAAAAAAAAAATCCCCAAGCAAAGAAAAAAAAATCCCTACGGAGAAGAAACTGAAAATAAGGGAAGAAATGGAAGTCCAGTGGTAGTTTTAACTCCAGCTTCAGCTACCTTGACAGAAAGAGTGCAGTATTTAGATAACTTTTGGCCACTCGGTCAATTTAAGCTATTTTTGTACCATCAAAACCTGATTTATAGTCTGGAACTTATCTACTGTAATACAGCCAAATGAACTTTAAAGATCAACCTGTTATAAAATGACCAAAACCAAAGGTTTTAAGTAAATGACAACTGACCCCTCTCCATAGCAGCACAGTGCTACAAGAGGCAGCTGTAATGGCATAAATGGACGGTTTATCAGCTTTCTGCCAGGGACTGACAAAATCATGTCAAATGAGGCATTAAAGCCCTAGTTTTGAAAACTGTGATAAATACTAGCTAATCTACTGACATAATATATAGTGAGTCAAATATTTAGTTTTGCATTAAATCTAAATCCAACATTAGAGCATTTCCTCTTGATTAAAAAGGATAAAATGTAGATGTTATTTTATGCTCCAGTTCCCACGTCTAATTAATGCTCAACATTCGGAGCCATTTCTGACATTACAAATGTATTAGCAAACATGCCAAGGAAAGGGGGGGGGAGGCACAAGGGAAACAAGTGCAAAATCTATATGCTTAATTCATATTCCTCCATTTGCAGTGGCTAATATGTTATTGCAGAGACTATTTGCAGACACTTGCCCTGCCAGTGAACAGCTAACTTCCCTGATCGCTTGTATAAACAGTCCTCTAGATCTGGAGACAGACGTTGTAAGAGAGCACATAGCTAATTTAATTTTAGTATCATTAGGAATTAAAAGCAGGTCATTAATAGATTCACAGTAAATGTTGGCTAGGCAATATAAGCATTGGACGATACGACTATTAAAAGCCTTAGTATTTGTGAGTGATCATATGAAAAGGTTTGTCAGAAAGTTTATTATCTTGGGAATAAGATGTACCTAATCAGAGAAAAGATTATTGCTCAGATAAAATAAAACACTTCAGTGTTTTTGTATCATATACTACTGATCTTAAAGGGCATGAGGAAATTCTGCTGTTAAATGTATGTATATTTATAGGCTAGTTAATTACCTACTCATATCTAGAAATAGAACGAGACAAATCCTTACGAATCACTGAAATATCGTCATTCATTATGCATTATATTCCCAGCATTATGCTTTAGCTGATTCTTGGAAGGCATAAGTTTGAGAAATGTGTTTTATTGTCAAATACTATGACTTCAGACTCCTGTGGTTTCAAAATACACTGCATTGTAATTGCTCCTTGTCTAGAGAACATGTTTTAGAAAGCTTAAATGCAATCCAGTGCTGTGTAAGACAGCATGAGCTCAACTCAAATGAAAAAGGAATGAAAGACACAAAATAAGTAATCACCTACCACCTTCATTTTAGAAAATGTGTTGACTTATTGATTAGGAAAAAGGTCTCTTTAGGCTGACACTCCTAGCTAAGTCTGCCGCATAAATCAATATTAAGTGCAACCTGTGGGATTTGGTATAGCTCGTGCTACCAGAGTAGTTCTTCTTCATACTCTGAAAATAAAGTGAAAAATAAACACAAAAGAAAAAAAAAAAACTCAAAACTAAGGAGAGCTTAAAAAGATGGACTTCAGAATTAAATACTTATATTCAAGAAAATTACACCCTGATTCTTCTCTTTAAAAAGATGGACTTCAGAATTAAATTCAAGAAAATTACACCCTGATTCTTCTCCACCATTCTATTCTGCAAAGGATTTTTGTAAACATATAGCCATGTATCAGCATGTGTCCTTCAGGGTGCAGGTTAGGAGATATTTGGCATTTAAGAAGCTGCGTGAACTTTAATGCCAGTCAAACACCTCAAAAGTTGTTTACCAACAGCAGCGAGGCAGCCTCCTCCAGTACACGGGTCTGTAAGGGGGAGGAGATTGCACACACAAATGATATTCTTATATAGCTCACTCTTTTGGTTGCTTTTATTCAGTTTCCTCAGTTTCTTATCTCAAAACCACAAAGACCTTAAGCAGAACGATAGTTCAGAACAGTTCTGCAAATACTTGGCCCCGGGCACTTTCCTGAGCTGGCTATTCCCAGAGCTTCTCTGTGCAGGACTTCCTATCGTACGGGGCTCTGCTCAGAGGAGAGCTCCCAGGCTCTCATTTCCACCAGGATGGCTCTCCTGGCCCGCTTACCAAGTAGGAAGTCAACCCACTGTTGATAGCAGCTATCACCAAGAAATGCCTTTGAATCAGTGTTTAAAATGGTTTAATTGTTCCTGTAAACAAATCGCAGCCGAATTTGCTATCATTCCAGAAACTGCGATGGTAAACCAAGTTATACTGGCTCTACCCCTTCTGAAAATGGGTTTGTGCTATTTAAACCTGAGAAAGGTTTCAGTACCATTTTGGACAGACAGGTCGATCACAATAACACTGGCGTAACAGATTTGTCTGCCATGACAGTACGAATGAGTCACGGAGTAGCTCTACACAGCTCCTACTCTTTCTGTCCAATCCCACAGTCAATAGAGAGCAGTGCAGGACCAAGGCATCCCCCTCCCCACACCCTAAAAAGGCAATAGATAGTCTAAAAACAACGGGGGCGGGCAGGAGACCCTGAGTAGTCTGCAGCCTGAAAGACTGAAATCGATTTGTCTTACTGAGAAGTGGGTTTTGTCTTTTTCATGCCACTGTTTGTGTTACAACATAAAACACCTTCTGGCACGTACCCTAACATTAAGGAAGACTCGCTGTGAATGCCCTAGAATTTGGGGTTGATCTCATAAATTATATCAATGCCTTGTGCAGAATCCGGTTGCCAATTTACATAACCTCAAAATGCAACACTAAGTTTCACTTGCCTTGCACTTTGCACTTCAGTTCAGGTACCTAAAAACCTAAGTAACAGGCATACAGGTAGTTTGGGAGCTACTGATGTATGGGAACTTAAAGTTATAATAGATAACTATTGAAAGATAATAATGCTATTTCCTGAGAAGTTTGGAGGCATGTGCTCTAAGGTTGGGGAACTGGCACCTTTCTTCATCAGTGCTATGTGCTTTTGTTCCTTCTTCATATTTTGACAGTCATCTTTGACTCCAAAGAGACTGTAAGTGGTACACGGATTGGCACAGAACCAGAAACAGCCATCAGTGGGAATAACCCCAAAACCTGGAAAGCCCTGGTGTTACTGAATTTGTTCTAAATTATTTCTCAACTACTACTATCTACCATTACCCCTTTGTGAAGAAAAAAACCAAACAAACAAAACCAAAACAATTCTTCCTTTATCTCTCATTCTGGAACTTGATTCATAACCTCTTGTTACATCTTTGCACTGAGCGGAAAACATGTCTAGCTCCTTTTGAGAGTTCATCAAGTTCTTGTGACTGAAGTCACATTGCTTGCAAGAAAGAAGAAATTCATCCCAGACTCCTCCTTCTGCAAGGAAACCAGTTGTCTTTCTATGAACTGGTCTAAAAACAAAACAAACAAACAAAAGTACTCAAGGAAGCAGAGCTCTTGCCATGTAGGTTTTGGAAAGGGCTTCTGACATTACTATATAACCGTTGACTGATCACCTACCTTTTCTGGGACAGTCATCCTGCAAAATGAATGTGTTAACCTGGAAGAATGTGTTCATGTGATGTTTGGAACTATATAAAATGCCACACATTACTAGCAGTGCATATGTCAGTACCGCGTGCACCATGGCACATAGAATCTGGGAGGTGCTATGCAAAGCCCTCTATCAGCAACTTCCAAAGTAATGAGGCCAGGCACAGGACGAGTCGTCCTTGCTGCTCCGGAGTCTCCAGAGCGCCATTACCTTGTGCTGCCATGTTGGCATCAATAGCATCTTCACAGCACGGGGCTTCTTCCTCCACAGGGATGCCAAATGCTGTCTTAGTTTACATTTATCCTTAAAACAACCTCTGTTTTGTGCCAGACACTGAACAACTTCTTACATTTATATTTGAAACAGCTTAATGTCAAAAAATCGTGATTTTTCTTCTTCCATCTTCCACTCTGTTGATAAGGTTTGAATATTTAGACAAAGCCTTAAAATATTTAGAAGTTTACAGTTCATTTAAGCAAACATGAAAACACATTTCATATCCTTCTTTGTCTTTACATACCTGGTGCATGGTAGTCATTCAAGATGTCTCACATGGAGAAAGCTTATTTGGATGCTAAAAATATCACATGTTTACACTTGTAAATCACCATTAGCAAATGATTTTCCTAATGCTTTAGACAATATAGTAGCAAAGTGCAGCTGCTTCAGCCAGAATGGTATTTTAGTGATTTTTAAGAACTTAATGAGATCAGGTAATTGACTAGTGAAGCTAAAAAATTTACCTTCAATTAAACAATCAACAGCTCCGTACATCAACATAATCATCTTCGCCCCTCCACCTCCCTGTTATCAAATCAATATGTGGGTAGCAGTTGTCTAAGAAACCACTTCCTCTGTGCTTCTAAACCAGCGTTCAGGACCCATTTTAACGCATTTATTCAATCAGTCTGGTGTAATTTGCAAATAATGGAAAGTATGTAGTAATGCAGATTCCGTAAGCAACTAAGGAAAAATAAGGCCTTAATTCGTTTGTTGTTTAATGCCGTTATTTATCCTACATTTGTTCTGGTGCAACCAACAAATAACTTAATACTCCACATTTTAAAATATAATCATGTGTGCTTCAGTTGGCAGTGCTAGATGTATTGATTGTATACATAGAAAATAAGATTGTACAGGTTGTGTTAATGAATCATGCGATTGATAGTTCAGGTGACAGTCATGAGGCAAAAGTATCATATTTGGAAAAAAAAAATGCACAAGAACATAAAATAATTTTGTCGGGAAATCCCTTCCAAGGGCTGTATTACAACACAGCAATCTCATTTTGGAGTGGTTGATAATGAATCAATATAAACTGCCCTTCCCAACCACAACTGTAAGAAATTTATTACTTGAAGCATAGGGAACTTCTGCTGTCTTGCAAAAGATTCTGAAATCAAGCAGTCGTATCCCACCACACGTTACATTCAGAGGAGTTCTGGTGTCATGTCACCCGCAGGCATCTGTAGCATAATTCTCTTCTCTAGCAAAAACATTTGTTTCCATCTGCAGGTAGCATATATTTTGTTACAGCAAAAATACCAGGCAATGGTTAAAAAAGGAGAAAAACTGCAGCGCAATGTGGAGATGTTAACAGGTAAATCAGTGACTTTCCAGTATAAGGTTTTTTTAATTAAGGCATAAATATATTCTAATATATGCTGATATTCACCACCTGCACTTCCTGCGAGTACGCCCTGACCGCCCAGACACTCCCAAAGGTTTGGGGAGGGGGGAGGTAGCTGGCGGAGCAAACCAGTGCCGAGCATGAACAATATTCATTATGAGAGTAGCACTGGCAGAAAATGGGTGTCTTATTCAGCTATTGCAGTGTCAGCATTGTCTTCTCGTACCACAGTATGGGAAACCGTGAACAACATGAAGACTACCTGCATGCAGTTCTGACCAAGATTTTCAAAAGTGACTAGTGATCTGATTGGGTTCAATCCTTAGCTCCCCAAAAAGAGTTACCATAAAGGGGTGTGATTTTGCGGATGTGCTGTACGTCTCCTGCCTGCTCACAGAGGCAAGATCCAGGTGGCAGAGCTTGTCGAGAGCGGACGTCTCTGCTGCTACTCCCCCCCTGCCACAACCGCTGCCGCTCCACTGAATAAAATTAGACTGCTTCACCAGGGGTAAGATGCTTGCGGAGGGGGGGGGGCGGCTTTTATTGCCCCAAGGAGACAATATTGTACGAGGCACAGTATCGGTGACTGAGACAACGCTGCCTGTGTCAGCCTCCAGGGCCAAAGCCAGAGAAACGGGCTTAGCTCGGCAGAGCGGACCCCACCCATCTCCTGGCAGGGAGTGCTGATCGCTAGGTTATCCCAAAATCTTGCCGGGGTGGAAAGCTACAGTCTGGTCCCTGCTGCCAGGGCAGTCTCTGCACTTTACCCAGAACAATCATTTGGCAAATTTCTCTTTACCATTTGACAAACTTCAGAAGGAATTCCTGGTTTGCTCCACTGGCTGCACCGGGACACCGCGGGGGCTGCAGAGCCACTGTCCCATCCCACTCTCTGTGCCTCTGAGCCCCTGAAGCCTCTTCTACTCGCAGCACAGCTCCTCCTCAGCTGTTTCCACCCTGAATTATACAGCTCTGTGTTTGTTTTCAGCCAACAGAGCAACTCATTCACAGTTCCTGCCCACATCTAACTGGCACTGACATGCTCAGAGCGGAATTTAATCCAGTGTCTTACTAGCCAAGGAGCCCAGAATCAACCAACTGAACTCCCTCAATTAAAACTTCCTCCGATGTGCCAGCAGAGCTCCGACACCCATCAGTCAAAATGAACCTAGCTAGTGCAGACCTTTTCTTTAAAGTGTCACCATCCTTTAAACTGATTACACTAACTTGGGCTATTTTGATTCAAGGTAGGCTTGGAAAGGGCTCCCCTGGCAGAACCAAAGGGGTCTGGTGACGACTGGGAGGACAAGTCCCTGGAGAGTAACCTCGGCCACTGGCCCGGCCTTTTGCAGAACTGGGTCTTTCTATACCTTAGGTCTACAACAGGTCTGAGCTGCTCTCTGATTGACTCTGTGTGCTAGATTAGGAGGTTTTCGGCTGGGTAAGAGGGTTCCTTCTTATATAGAGAAGGAAGTGGAAGAACTGATGTGTGTAAAGCAAAGTTACTTCTTCCCCTTTTAGGCCGTGATCTTTATCCTGATAGCTGCAGTAAGTCATTGAGATACAATTGCATGGCAGCGGACAGTCCCGACTCATTTAAAAACGGCTGTACCCTCATGTGGGTGTATCCCAGGACAAGCACTTTTTTTCAGTATGTCTAGACTAGGATAAAAGTTGTGTTTTTAAAGATATTAGCTAACGCAACTTGACTAACACGTTTTGAAACCTTGCATAGATAGGACGAGTCAAATGCTAAAAAGTGTTAAAAAGTGTTTGCTAAGTCATTCTAAAAATACAACTTTTATACCTGTCTAGACAATGACAGAATACTTTTTAAAATGGCACGCCATGCTCATGGGAAGTCCCACTGCAACAGCCAAGGAGAATTACAGCATAGGAAATAATCAATAAGAAGTTTCTCCACAAAGGTCTTCAAAGCAATGGCACAGATTGACATGCGGGGAAACCCTGAAGGCCTTGTCTAGACAACAAGAGAAAAAAGATCCTTTTTTCAGTAGATTTAGTTCAGTCAGGCCCTCTTTTTTCAAAAGCAAAACCTACTAAAAGTCTACTGAGCTCATCTTCTGCTCAGTTTTAGCAGGTCATAGTCTGGGCTCCCGGCTGACTGTAACGCTGCCTGCTAAAATCATGTTAAAGGTATTGAGGTCTATGTGTTTGTCAGATGGGATTTGTAGTCCTTAAATAAGCTTGATTGAATTAGGTCTCCTGGAAATGGCCCTTTCCCTAAGGCTGATGAGATGGTAGCTCTTTTTTCCATGCCCGTTCAATCTTTTAACCCAATTCATTTGCCTAAATTGTACCAACAAATGCAAAGTTCAATGTGTCTTTAGCATTAGTATTTCTAGTCGACTGCGAGCACCGGCTCATTTCCTACAAGCCACCACACAGCAATTGGTTTTGACTTTGACTTCATTTTACTGAAACGTACTCAGACAAAACCCTCGATCTAATCTACTCCTTTAAACAGCTACTTGAAAATGTCTAGCCCACATGCATGCACACATACCCATCGTAATAATTGTCTTCTACAAAGTCAGCAGATAAATTCTTGGTCATTAATATATTTCCTTACACTGTTTTGCTTGTACCAAGGTGACTGGAGAGTGAACAAGTTAGAGTAACTGTTTCCCAGAATTGTACTAGCATCTTTGACATTTTAAACAATACTTTCAGGAAAGAAAATTTAAAAAAAAATTTAAAAAGGGAACAAGTCACTACCACGATTGAAGAACAAGCATGAGCCCAGCCTCTCTGACCGTTTAATGTCAGGCCCTTTTAAATATGGAAAAAAAAATACCATTAGTTCTATTTATTATTAAGGCTTAATGACATGGGTGGGTATCAGTCTGGTAGGAAAAAAATCTACATCTCAATTAGTCCCATTAGAGATTATGTCTTTATGACATGGGTGGGTATCTGACATTCAGGGGAAAATTCACAAGTCACCAACTCAATTGAAAGAGTCCACCAAATAATAATTTGCTGGTATAACTCCAAGTGACCAAAATAACAGAGTCTGGACTTGCTTGAGATCCCCTGGTTTTAGTAGTCATTTGTCAATAGCTCTCAAACAATGGAGTTGTGAAATGGCACCAGTTATCACGATGAGGCTTTTTCACGATTGTGTCAAGCTTTTTTGGCCTTGGGGTGCACCACCTGAAATACTTTAGAAATACACACTGATTTCCTGTAGGAGAAAACAAACCTCCTGTGCTCGTGAGGCCTGAAGCCAACAAAGTCCGCTATTCAGAATAAGACAGAGACTCCACAGTTGGCAAAGGCTCTTTGGTAAGCAGTTGTTGTCACCTACAGACCTGGATAAAATCTTTCTGTCCTTGCTAAGCCCAAACCACCATTAAACATTAATGGGAAGTTGATCTGAGTCAGATCAGCATGCTCTGACCTGCTGTTGATGCTTATTTCATGTTTTCAGCACTACCTTGAAACTGTCTCATGTGCTAAAATAACGCCTTTAAAATCTAACCTTTTTTTAATATATATACATAGCTGAAAGACAGTAATACCCATGCACAGATTTTTTGGTCTGTCTGATTTTTTTTGTCCTCTGAGGAGACATCTAACAGCAGATTTCTTCGGGGCCTAATACCATGTATTGTTGTCCACTAAACTGAGTGGTAAACCCTCCATTTATCCGATACGGCCAGAGGAAGGTCCTTTTCAGTGAAAGCGAACAATTAGGAGCCCTAAGTTATTATTTCCTATTATTGTGCAATAAAAGAGGCTCCGGCCATTTCAGCGTGAAGGATTAAAGTGTCCAGGATTGCAAACATCGTGCAACCACTTTCCTCCTCCCCCCGCCCCCGCACACCGCGGCAGCACTCGAGGCCCCCGGGGGGAGCGCCAGCAGGCTGACCCACGCGTGTCCCGGCCGCGTGGCCGGCCTCCGCGGACCGAGGGGCGCCC
>NW_008795129.1:8921807-8922948 GCF_000699145.1 Aptenodytes forsteri
CGGGGAGCCGCGCTGTTTAAGGAGTCAAAGTACATAGGCGGCTGGGTCGATATCCTATTAGGCTAGAAACAGTTCTGCATATCAAAGGCCGACGAACCTAATGACTAAAAATATAAGTACCTGACCCGGAGGATTAATCACACACTGTCAAGCTGAAATTGGTGCAATTCTTCCAATCATTAACGTTTTGCTTACAAAAATGTGCTTTTCTGTTTGTTTTTCTGCTAAATGATAACCATTTTCAAGTTGAATCGGCTGATAGAAGAGTCGAAAACAAGACGAGAGTTGTGCTGGAAAGGTCATACGTGCTAGTTCGGCATGAAATAGCCAACAGGCAAACAAATAGGAAAAAGCAAGGTGGCACGGAAGGGGCTCGAAGCTTTTACCGAACGGTGTAAAGTGCTTTGGCTGTTTTTCTCCTGCCGAGAAGAGACTGCCCGGGGAGAGCCGCCGCGCCGGGGGGGCCCCCCCCCCCCGGCGCCCCCCCCGCCCCGCCGTGGGCATCCCCCGGCTGTGGAAACGGGCTTCGGGCGTTAGGGACAGCTGCTGGGGGGCTATTTCTCTAATTGCGGCCGGCAGCTCAGCCCGTGGCTCTCCGTCCCCGCCGGTGTGTTTTACCTAGGCGCCGCGAAGCCGTGAGGCCCCCTCCCCGGGTGGGTGGGAGAGCAAGGGCATGTCCACAGCCGAGCCTGGGTGACAGCGCTGTCGTCACCTGTCCCGACATCCTGGAAATCCACATCCCCGGCCCGGCGGCTGCAGACGATGCATCTGCGCTCCCCGCCTGCAGGGAGCCGCCAAATCCGCTGCCGCCGCTGGGAAAGCGCCTGGGTTTAACGAGCCCGGCTTTCCGGGACCACGTTACACCGGCTGGGACACAAACCCGAGCTGTGCCTGGGGCAGAGCCCCCACCCCGGCCACCGCATCGGGCCGTGCAAGTCTTTAAGCGCGGGTGGCTCCCGGCTTGCCCCGGCCGGGGGATGCCGGCATCGCTCCGCGTGGAAATGGGGTTTACCGGAGTTCACCTAAGGCCCCGCACCCTCGGGCCGCCGCCTGCCGCCCACCCGTCGCGGCGGCTCTGTCCCACGCGTGTTCCCGGCCCCCCGCGAAAGCACAGCCGCAAACCGAAGGCGCCCCGGCGCGG
>NW_008795129.1:8923407-8923837 GCF_000699145.1 Aptenodytes forsteri
TGCCCCAAGCGGAAGCAGCCTGCCGGGCCGAGGGGGCGGGCGGAGGCTTCTCCCTTTTCCCAGCGTGCACGAACAGGTGGCAACGGAACCTCCCCGTTTACTTCATGTTTTCGGGCCCCGTTCATGAACGCAGTTTTAAAAGAACAAACCAAAGCTAAAGCCGCTCAGTTGTTCCGAAAACTCGGCTGCTATTTCTCGAAGCGTTAACCCGCTTAGACGCGACGCCCCGGCTGCCCTAAGGGCCGCCCCCCCTTCGCCAGTCAAAATAGTCACTTGTTGCTCTCTAAAACCCTTTCCCGGCACTAAAAGTCTCTGTGGCACCCGGCCGGGGGCAGGTCCCCGTTCCCTGGGTGCTCGCTGCGGCGCCCGGGGGGGACTGAGGACGCCGGGCGGTGCGGGCTGACCCGCGCGGGCGCCCACCGCCGGGATG
>NW_008795129.1:8924129-8928126 GCF_000699145.1 Aptenodytes forsteri
GGGGTGGCAGGCTGAAAAACAGCAAAAAAAAAAATAAGCAATGAGCCCACGCGAGATCCCCGCAACGCGAGGTGGCCCAGAGGGCTGCAGGGTGGCCGGTGACCGGCACGGTACCGGAGGGAAAAGCCCGATTATAACACGCCTGGGGCATTGCTGGTGGGGGGGAGGTTTGGGATTTCTCCCGCCAGTAAACTGGACGGCCAGCGTGGCAGGTGGTGCAGAGTTTAGTTTTATTTCACAGACAAGTCCATCACAAATTAAATACCAGGTTTTGCTTTTTTTTTTTAAACATTGAACAAATATGTACAAAATATGAACAACGTGAGGTATAAAACCGCAAGACTTTTAAAGAAAACTAGTATGTACAGAAGCAGATATGTATACAATAGGCATCATCTTCCCACGGCTGTGTGCCTCACTTATCCCCCACAGCTCATGACAGTTTCTCTCCTGTAGCAGGACCCTATCACTCCCCGCATTTTCTTCTCAAATACGAAATCTGTAAAAAACAGCACTAGAGATTTTCAAGGAGAAAAATATGGGGGTTTTTTCCTGCAAATGGAACCATCCAGATTGCAGGGCAAAGTCCTCAAAAATCTGAGAAGGCACATTTCATCTCACGCAAGAGCAAAAATGCATCTGTCCAAAGACTCTACCTGATGAACGGAGGGACGTCTCGGTGGAGAGCACCACGGCAGGTAAAATTATAAGGCACTTGTCGGGATGGTCAAACCCCTCCCTATTTCACAGAACATGTTTCTCTGTTTGCAAAAGGCATTTAAATTAATCTATTTAAACTACATTTGTTTACACATACAAAGGGCTTAGTCCTGCAATCCATACTCAATTCCACACTAGCTAGAGAGAAGTTTTGCCTGATCACCACCAGCAGCTGATTCAGACCCCCCATGAGTAAGGACAGGGTGCAGTATAATATTCCAGTTAGAACATCGATTAATGTACAAATATATCTTACAAATAATTAAATACAAACCATGTTCCTTTAACCAAATTAGAGATCTGCCAAAAATGGACTGTTTGCGGAAAATACATCTATCTTTCTCTGCTTATTATAAAACGAGTCTATTTGGTGTCGGGTTTTCTTTCTTTCAGTGGAACGGTGAAAGTTTTCTCCTGTAGCATAATATTCTTCCAAACCAGCCCCTGGTAAAGTGCAAGCCGAGTTAGGGTCCGCTCTCCGCACGGGGCCATTAGTGGGCAGGATTGTAATAGCCTTTATCGCCTTCAATATCCACCTCTTGATCAGAGTCGTCAGAGACGTCTGACTCCAGGTCCTCCTGTGAGGCCGGCGAGGGGGTGTACTGCGAGCCGTCCAGGGAGACCTCCTTACCCTTCTGCTCGGGGGTCGGGCAGCTCTCCAGCCTTTGGTCACTGTGACTGTCAGCACCTTCCGCTTCTTCTTTTTTGGTGGCCTGGGGGTTCTCCTGCAATGAAAGAAGCCTGCTTTATGCAGAAATACGGGCCGTGGAGCCAGGAGGCCTGGGAATTGCAGCTGTGCTGGGTGGGAAAACCACCTTGGGTTTCTTGCTGGAAAGGCAGGTGTCCCGCTACCTCCCCAGGCCTCCTGCCTATAAACCTGCCTCAGTGGGATGGGGCCGGGTGAGGGCTCAGCCGCACGCAGGGGCTCGGCTCTGATCCCACTCCCCTGCAGCCACAGAGGCCACTGCCGTGAATAGGGCTCCTTGGCGATGGTTATCGCAGCCACTTCAAAAGAGTCAGGAGCTGCCAGAGCCCAGGAACCTCTGAACTTTTGTCTTTAGCAAAGCAAATGTTTATTATGAGTCTACAAACACCGACACACAGCTTCCTCCTGCCCTGATCTTTCTTTAATTACACCCAACAGCAAAAGGAGGGAGGCCGAATCTATCAGTGGCCTGAAAGCAAACGGGAAAAAATTACTAATTAAGCTAAAACTCAACATTAAAACACCCACCATTAAAAACAAACCAAACCAAAACTCCGTTTCCGAAGGCAGGAATAGCCCTGTGTCGGCAGCCGTCTGGGGAGCCCAGTCCCCTAAGGGGGCATGAAATGATACTCTTAAGAGAAAGCAGGCAGAGACACGTACCCATGATACAACCGTGCGGGCTCGGAGAAATGGATGCGACTGAATGAAAAGGAGGAAATGACTTAAAATGGCCGAGATCCCAAGCGAACTCTGCGGACACTGCGGCACGGGTCGGGCCCCGCCGAGGAGGCACCGCCGGGGACCCAGCCCGCCTCTTGCCGGAGCAAAGGAGTTTTATTCAAAAATCAACCGAAGCACGGGTTAAACCCGGGGGAAGGTCACAGAACAAATATATCTAGAGCGTGGCACTGTGATTAGTTTTCTTTTCTTATTATTTTTATATTAAAGGCGGATTTACCAGCAAAACTCGGCCGCCTATGTCACACTTACTGTAGCCACACTCGGGCCACAATGCAGGGATTTTTCACAGATCTTTGAGCCAAGGGGCCTCGATGTGGCCGAGCCGGGCAGGATCGGGCCCTCTGGGCCGTAAAAAAAGGTTTATCTGCTTCAGCACAATTTCTAAGGGAAGGGAAACCGCTGCAAGCTCTCAGCCTCATACACTGTAACTATTTGTAAACGAAAAGTAAAAGCTACTCAATTTTCCACGCGGCTCCTCAAAACAAACAAGGCGTTTGTACCTGCCTCTCCCAACGTTCGCAGAATAAATCGACTTGTGTTTATTAAGAGAGGGCGATTTAAAAGACCAGTAAATATTCTTCTCCAAAACAACTGCCCGAGTAATTTACTGACAATTACTTATCTTCTCCACGTTAATTGGCTAAACAACATATGGGTTTACAAAACAATTAGCGTGGAGTTTAATAGGCGGTGTGTGAAAGCCGGGCATAATTGATATAGGAACTACATTAGGAGCTTTTAACGTTAGTGCTGCCTGAACGAGCCCTCACGGATTCCAGCATGACTATTTGTCTTTTTAATCAAGGTGAAGAGGTTAAACAGCCTTTCAGATGACTTCTGCATACAACCTGGAATAGGCGAGCACGGCGTAAGATAAGACAATTAAAATACTTATTTCTATAGAAACGGAAACATCCCCGTACCTGCTTTAGACGCCTCCATTTGGCTCTGCGATTCTGAAACCACGTTTTGACCTGAGCAACGACAACGAGAGAAGGCACGGGGTAGTCCCGGAGCCGGTAAGCGCCAGGAGCCTTACCCGAGCCACAAACAGAAAGCAGGAGCCACCCCCCCCTCCGCTCCCCGAGCCGGCCGGGTCCCCGGAGCTGTGCGCTGACAGCAGCCGGACGGCGGGGCCGGAGCGGGGCCGGTGCCTGCCCGGGGGTGGGGTGCGGTTCACCGGGGTGCGGGCACGGCCTCACCTGCCTCTCACTGAGCTGCAGCATCTTGGCCAGGCGCTTCCTCTCCGGCGGGGAGAGGTATTTCTGCGTCTCGAACTTCTTCTCCAGCTCGATGGTCTGGTCGTTGGAGAAGCGGACCTGCCCCCCTTTCCTCTTGTGCAGCGGCCGCTGGATGAAGGGACTCCACAGCAGCGGCTTCCCTTCAAAGACAGGCACAGCGCCAAGGGTCACCGGCCGGCCGCGGACACGCGTGCCCGGGGAGCCCCGGCCCCTGCCCGAGCCCGGGCCTGGAGGCGCGCCGGGTCCAGGGCCCGCTAATTTCCTTCGCCTGATTTTATTTCCCCCAGTTCCTAGTCTGATCTTTCGCCTCCTCTGATTTTTCACCTCCGCCGAAGAGAGAGACCAGTTGAAGCCACTCTACGGGCTTTGGCAACATTTCCGTCAATGTGTTTCCTGTTGGTCTATCTCGCAAAGAAAAGAGAGAGGGAAAAAAAAAAAAAAAGACAAGACCTTTGCTTCCTTCTGCTCCGTCACTGCGATGCCCCAGAGAAACCGTCTCCTTTTCTCTGCACCAGTGCCCGGGGCCGCACGGAGAGCGGGGACGTTGCGGGGCTGGGGGATGCGCCAACCCCAGTGCACGGGCCCC
>NW_008795129.1:8928198-8928724 GCF_000699145.1 Aptenodytes forsteri
CAGGCAGCGACACGTCGGGGAGCCAGCCCCGCTGCGGAGCAGCAGCCGCGTCCCGGGGCCGGAGGCTCTGGCCAGTGCCACTGAGTCACTCTGTTTGTCTTGCTGCCTGCACCCTTTGAAATTTGCTGCATTGTTTTTCAAGATTTTGCTTGCGTCAGGCTTTAGTAATTCTGGTGCAAAACAGACTCAAAAAATAGGAAGCAACTGGTTATTTTAGCTGTCATAAAGTCACATCCCACACAGAGGAAATGAACAATATCAGAAAAACGGATCCCGGCTATCAGAAGTCGAGTTTTTCCTGAATTTGTCTGTATTGAGGATGTCGATAAAGTAATCAGCGATGTGCACGACTCCCGGGGAAGAGCCTGCTTCAGGCGGCCAGGAAAACACTTAACAGCTTCTGAAACCAGATTTACTCCTATCGAGAGCTCAAGGTTTCCTGTATGAACGGAAAGGGTCAGCCTCTTTCACTGCACAAATGTGGTGAGTCAGGTCCAGTTTTGCAATCACTAAGAACAAGTGCTGC
>NW_008795129.1:8930689-8932148 GCF_000699145.1 Aptenodytes forsteri
TCCCCCTCCGTGGGAGCGGAGGCGGCAGGTGCCCCCTGCGTGTCCGCGGACCCCGCCAGGTCGCCCGTGCCCCGTCTCATCACACGCCCCCGAGCTGACGGCGAGCACGGAAGGCTGTTAAGGGATAGCAGGTGCTGGTGTAACGCACTTTTTTATTTTTTTATTTTTAAAAAAGGTCTCCAGTTCAAACCCACGAAGATCTTAATAACTAAGAGGCTCAGAGCAAGACGAAGGGGTGTTGGTGAAATGGAAATATATATTTTTTTAATAATATAGCGAGGTTGGGATTTTTTTTTTCTTTACATTGTTAACAAATGCCAAAACTCACCTTTAAAGCGTGGTCTTGTGTCTTGTAAATATCAGGTACACGTAAAGCGAGCTGACAGTTTTGATTATTTTTTCTCTCTGTGCTCAGTCTCCCAGGCATTGCTCTTTCCAAGGGGTTTAGCTAATGTTTTCATCTGGAAGTGTTGGATTTGCAGCTTGATTTACTTAATAAATGTACAGTAAACTGATGACCCGTTGCCCTCTGGAATAACGACATGCATGATACGAGGCAGCAGCACGGAGGGCCCCCACAATACTTTACAAGCTGTTGATTCAAAATCCTGAGAACAAGTTTAACCGAAAAGAAAAAAAACATGTTTTGCTGTATTATTGGAAAACAAATAAATAGAGGAAGAGATTATTCTTTTCTGACTTTTATACAAGCAATAGGCCTTGTTAAAAGGAAGTTTTAATGGCACAGTTATTACATTCCACTACCACTGCATAATCCCTAACAAGAAAAATGAAGCACTTAATTTTGCAGTTCTACAGCACCGCCCCTTTAAAATTCAACTGTTAGACCTTAGCCTTCCTCCTTCCACAGGTTGGAGACTATTAAATCTGCATTCATGAAATGTCACATTTATTGAACTACATAATTTTTTAATATCACTAGTGCAGGTTTTATAGTTGATTTTATTGTTTTTATGGCCATTCGGGGCTCTAAAACCCGGATTTTTTCAATGTTGTCCTTATAATTTTTTTCACACAGTCAGAACTAATAAAATAGAACAGTTGTGACTTTTTAATGCAAGGGGTCTCGGAGTTTCAATATTTTCACTCTGCTGGATACTAAACCCAATAAAAATACATGAGATTTTAATTATTTTCTGGATTAAATAAAACCTTTTCCGTTACTTTTGGAACATACATTTTGTTTGTCTTTTGTTTGTCGTTTCTGTTGTGAGGGAGATAATGCAGCTTCGGATAAAATACATTATTACCAATATTGCTGCGACGAATACAGTTTTGACTGGATTTTACAGTTTAACGGGCATTTCAAGTAAGGTGCTGTAGACACCCCAAGATCAGTGCAGCCAAGACAGTGCTTTAATATTTCTATTATTTCTTCTCCAGGTTCCCTCTGGAAAGCACTCCGATTTATCTGAAAAGCCTCGGGCGGGGTGGCGGG
>NW_008795129.1:8934027-8969073 GCF_000699145.1 Aptenodytes forsteri
GGCCGCGCCGCTCTGCCGTCAGGCAAATGCGTTAAAATAAAATAATTAAAAAAAAAAAAATCGAACAAAAACCCCCAAACGTCGGAAAATCAGGAAATGAATGCTTCCAAAACCAGCGACAAATGCCAGGCGGTATTTCCACCGCACCCCCGATTACCTGCGATAAACGCCCCACAGAAGGTTTCTGATTCCTGGGGTGGTTATTCCGGGCAACACATGAACTACTCCACGATTTGTAAGTTAAATGAGTCTCGAAGCACAGAACTCTTTCCTTGCCTCGCAAGTTCTGTAACCGCTAACATGTATTTTTTTGGTGTGGTAGTTGCCCAGTTTCTGCTCTCAAAATGGGAGTTTCGCCCAAAATAGCACCCTCTGTGACACTGCAGACTTCAGGAGAGTTACACCAGAGATGAATCATTCCTAGCTGAAGTAACTGTGTTCGGCTGTACAGAATTAGTGAGCAATCCTGCAAAGTCCATCTTTTAACAGCCGGAGCGGGCTACCAGCAGCGTCATCCTCTAATGCTACAGGGCACTTTCCAAGAGGATCCAGCCCGCAGCCGTTCCACCCCTTCCCATTATTGAAAATATTTCAAGACTCTTCCAAGAGAGGTGAGGCCACAGCCTTGAACACTTTCCAGGGAGGAAATAGGAGGGAGTTCACCTCTCCGATTTTCCTAGCGCCGTGGAAGCCAGACTGCTCCAGACAGAGGCAGTGCACATTGTGGGGTGATGTCAGTCGGTGCTGCCGTCTTCCAGATAACTCATCTGTTAGATATTCACTTCTCACATCTTCCTCCTCCTCACCGTCATGATTTGATTTACTAAATGAGTTACAACCGTAATAAACATTAAGGCAGGTCAGTCTTAAAGGCATTCATTAGATGTAGCCGAACAAGACAAATCTTGGTCTAAAAAGGGGTGGACAACATATGAACTATTATTCTAGGCAGAGCTGGCAGGAGCTTATAATTTTCCATCCTACATCCCTATATTCATCTGATTATGATTTTGCCAAATTTAAATCACCAGGTGGAAAAAATTCTGTTCTGAGGGAATCTGCCTCATGCTGAGTATGTTTAAGGTTTCAGCAAAACTGGTTCAGCTGTTTCTGAGCATTGGGTTAGAGGAAAGCAGATTTTTTCACTGGCATTTCGACATCCTTGGCTTGTACTGAAAACCTGCGGTGCCCCACCATGAGGGAAACTTTGGGAGATGAAAGCGTCCAGCAAAAAGTCAGCCCAGGGTTGCCTCTTCAGTTCTTCCTTTGCTCTTCCACCCAGGGCTGTGGTTTACAGTCAGGCAAAATAAAGATCCCAAGCTTCTGCAGAGAGACACGGACACCTTGGGAATGTTTAGGCCACCCATGGGCCTGAATTGGCTCTCCAATGATTTGAAGAGCTCTTCTTTCTTGGCACTGAATGTTTGTGGGTATGAGACGTGTGCTGCCACTGGCAAGTGCCCTTTTCCTATATGCTGTCACCAGCTCTGAGGGGGGAAAAAAAAAAAGCTACAGGAAAGCTTTAATGGTGCTTTTGAGTCTTGTCAAGGATTTCCAAGCCAACACAAGCCAGACCTTCAGGGGAGCACATTGGTAAGATGCCTCCATTTCCTCTAGCCCCCAATATTGTTAATATCTCTTCTGGGACACCTTGACTTGCAAAGCGGGATATGCAACATTTATGGCTCTGTGGTAAAAGGAAGGAACACATGGCCCCGTATTATAAACATAGCTTAATACCACTTTCTTTCTGGACTGGGCTGTCCTAGTGATTACCGTGATACCAGCTTCCCTAAACCAGTTTAATTCAGCTGAAGTGTGACATAATTCACCAGTTTTCTTCTGAACTGCAAAGAGGCATCCTATGAAACTACGTAGGCTTTAATGTTTTTTGGTATACACTTTCCTAACCCTTCCTTGGCCTGAAGAGTTTCTTGTCTGGCCATTATAAGAATGTGGTGAACAATGCTATGAAAAACAAAGCAATATATTGTTCCTTACAGGCTCATATTTCCTATATATCTGCCACCACAAACCATGAGCTATTTTGGATCCTGCCTATAAGTGCAACTGAAAGCTGCTTGGTTAATTATATTTATTTGGGGTGATGGCAACTGTAACATGTTAAAACTTCTCTATATTCTTATGCGTTGGCTACACACATAAAGATTACACCCAAAAACACATATAATTCCTGGGGCTAGATTGTTTCTCACATGTTGCACAATCATTTACGTAAGTGCAAAGTGAATATAAAACGCTGCTAACACAGACTGCTGGCTACCGTACACCCACTCTATGTTGATATAAATGACTATAGCAAGATACCAGACAATGGAGAATCTGCCTAAACTACAGTGATGACAAAACATCTTTTTTTTACTGAGTAATCAGAATACAAAATATTGTACATTTCAAAGAGGACTTGTGCAGCAAGATTTTTCACTGTAGCAGTTCCAATGGGTCCAAAGTACACACAGCTAAATTTGATGTCAGTAGGAATTAGGTATGAATAGGGAGTGTTACTTAGTTATTTTTGTTAATGTTTTCCAGAGGTTACACATTCACTCTACATTTTTTAGCAAACTTTATCATTTTGGCATCATAAAATCAATCCCTAGGTAGGTTTGTTTTATCTGGAGCTGATACGCACATGCAGTTTCTGTTAATAGTCAAATATAGAAGCTTACAATAACAATCTAGCTAACTATTAATGGCTGTTTAAAAGTGGAGTTAGAAGGATGGGTCTGAAATCTGTCCTCATCTGAAAAATAGATTGCTAGACTCTCAGGTGCAGAAACCCTTCAAAGGCTTCATTTCCATGGGTAGGAGCCAAAATACTTGGGTAGAATTGGCACTAAAAGGCTAGGGGAGGAATTACCTTAGAGACAAATTCAGAACTTGTGTAATGGGTTTGGAGTCCATTGAAGCTGATGATTTTCATAGGCAAATAATGTATTTTTTCGTAACAGAATGACAGAATATGCCTTGACGGTTGCACATGGAAATATCTTGTAAAGTACAATATTAAATGGCAGAAATGAAAGGAAGAATCATTTTTCCCTAAGGCAGATATCACCCCCTCTCGCTCTTGCCCCTGAGCTGAGGTCTCCCTGTAATGGAAACTGCGTAGCCCAGAATCGACTGATGAAACACGGTAGCATCGGTCGCAGACGGTACCCAGACTCAAGTCTCTGAGTCCAGAGGACCTTATTGTGCCAATTATACTCTGTTAGTTCACACCAGAGGTGGCAGGAGAGTTACTGCTAGTTCTGACGACACTACAGAGTTTCCTGATAGTGGCAAAATCTCAGTGTCCCAGAATACTAGCGGCACTTTCAGCTACACAGAGAATATTTGGCACCCGCCGATGAGGACTTCTGCTTTGTGATGGGGACTCAGGAGGATGCCACATCCTCTGGCAGCGCAGCTAAGCTGGCCTTTGCACAGTTTGCCCCACTCCAGGTGCAGAATCGGGAAGGACTGACTTCTGAACTGTCCAGCTCTGCTGACAGCTCTGGTTTGGCCCCTGATAATGCTATCATGGAGCAGAAAGGAAACCCACATGATTTGGGAGGTAAAGCAAAACCAGGATACTTTCCCCAGTCGAAGTGGAGGGTAAGGGCTTCCATTCAATGTGTGGGTTATAGGAGCAACTGACATCCAACCTGGAAAGTTATTTTATTTTTACTGTGTTCTGAAAGCATGCATCATTTAATAAACAGAGCTTTGCTTCAGCTCTGTATTCATTGTCAGCTGTCTAAAATGATGCGAGCTCAAGGTGGCTCAGAGGAAGGTGTAGGTGAGCATCCTGAGTGGGTCTTTGCCATGTCTGGTTTCATTCACCCTCTCCAGCAATAATCACCTGTCAGGCAAGTCACTGTTCAAGTCCCTTCAGAGTCTAGAAATAAGAGGAATGCTTTTGCAAAGCTGCAGGCTTTCCCATGCTCTATGAGTTTATTTCATAGCCTTTTGGGTTTTTCTTTATTTTTCTTCCCTGGAGCCTGGTTGGAAAATTTGTCTTGGTTGAGCTATTGTGTTTCTACGCTTTGCTTCTCTGTGTCGGCAGTGCTGGTCATGGAAACCTCTTGAAATGCTTGTGCAGCTGAGAGTACAGCTCTCCTGGTAGGCATGAAGTCAGGCCGATAGCAAGGTGTTTTATACCAAATATAATTACTCCTGAACAGAAACTGGGACAACAATATATGCTGGGATGGCAATATCCACACCACAACTTATTATAATACTTTTGGTAAAAGCAAAACAAAAAATAAATCATGCTTGACACAAAAATAAATATGCCAATATAAAATCTGTATATATCTGTAAAATCTGTATTCAAAACATTACAGTTCTTTCCTAATACTTTAAGGATTGGGTTTGACTAACTTTTCAGAACAGCTGCTCTTTCTCAATCCTTCCTTAGTCTGACCATCTCGTAATCTTGCCTCATCCCAGTACCAGGACCTGAATTTATAGGTGCAGACATAGGAGTTTTAGTGTTGTAGAATCTAAACCACAACCCAGATGTTTCCCTGAAGTCAAACCATGACATCAGAGCCAAACCCAATGCAGATACTAATCCAAATCTTGATCTCTAACCATACTTTGTTTATTTTAAAATGCTTGCTTTAAAACATTACAGCAAAATTACTACAAAAAGATGTAAATAGGTGTCTGAATTAGTATCCTCAGCAGCCAGACAGGTGATACATAGCTGCTGAGAAGAGGCCGCTGGACTTCAACCCAGAGCTTAGTGCTGCGTCCTCGTAGATGCTTGTACATCGTTCAGCTCAGCTGCTGAATTAGCAGAGTAATTCAGAGGCAGATCTACAGTCCACGCTTCTGCACCTACATCTGCTGGGGCAGGCACATGCAGGAAACGGCTGGAGAAGGAGCACCACGTTGGGGCTCCCCTTCCCCAACACAGTCAGCAAATCCCCACCGTTCAAAAGCACGTCTGCTTCCAGGGACTCCAAGGCAGCAACAGGCAGTGCAGTTTGCAGGGGTCATTCACACAATGAGCAATGAGGAACATTATGTATATGGGTCACAGGCCAATCCACGCGGTTCTTCACATGTCAAGGTACAGCCAAAGATACAATTGGCATGTGAACAAAAATGGGATTTTTTAAAATCTGTTCAGACTCACTGGATACGTAGAACATCTGGGGAGGAGATGCAGAAAGCAGACTGCTCACCAGGACAGAGACTTCAGAGACACTGTAGACTGTGGGAGAGAGCCACTAATGACAGAATCATAATAGACCAAAATGATTCCTCGTATAATATTACCAACATATACTAGAAATTAACTGGAGAAATATCTTCCTTTTAGAAGAACAGATTCTATGCTGTCCTCTGTGTAGTTGTGTGTTTTAAATTTGTGTAATCTGACTTTAGGAAATATATACAATTTCAGTAATTTTCTTAAAAAGGTAATGCAAATTAAAGTTTCAGGATTAATTAACATGAAATAACCAATTTAAACTGAAGGTAGAAGTAGCTCACATTTATTCTTTGAAGAACATCTGATAGCCTGGGAAGAACTGGGTGAACCCTGCCTGACTTTTGCCATTACGTTACCTTCTAGGAGATTTGTTCTTGAAGAAAGGAGGTCGTCTACAGTCTCAGATGCACTGAAAATCTGACCACGCGTAAAGGCACGTTTAGTTGGACCATGATTACAGAATCAAGTCAGAACAGTCTACATTTAAAGATAAATAAGCAATTTAATTTTAGGATGTGCCTAAACCAAGCCCCCACTGTATCACTTCATTTCTGTGGCTTCCCAAGCTGCTTTTCTATTGGTTTTGCCTCTTTCAAATTATGTTACATTTCACCTCAGGACTGAAGAGAGAGAGACATGACATTGCTCTTTATGTAGCCTTCATAGCACCCATCTGACACCTGTAAAATATTAAACTGTAAGAATGTATGTTAAGGTCAGTTGGCCAGGATAAGTGTGTTCTATAGATAAACGGGTTTGTTTGGGAGACAGCACCACAGCCTGTCAAAGCCTCTGTCTGTATCACTGAAGAGTAAATTCCTAAAGAGTCAGGATGCTATAGATAACCATAAAATCACAGAAAGTAGCAGAAGGAAGTTGTGTTGGCCAGGTCTGCCACACAATGCGCACTCCTCAAAACCCTGCTGCAGTTACATCTGTTGCAACCCGATGCTCTTTCATTTTCTGCCTGTTGCATTTTCATTCCATGTTGCATTGCATTTTCTACAGTTTTCTTCATATTTAGTTCACGTACGGGCTTTGGACACAGTCTCCCTGTCTGTGGGTTTCACGACATGAATAGCTTCTTAGGAGTAAACAGAGACCTATGGATAAAGCCCAAACATGATTAGTCTTTCCATATCTGCCTACACCCAAACAGAACCAAGGATGTGCTTTCTCCAGAGAACACCTGAACCAAGGTCAAGGTCCTGCCGGCATTGCCACAGACAGGAGCACGAATGGGACATGAGCAGCGCTTCTGTCTGCTTTTGGGACATGCAGAGCGACGACTCCAGCGGCACCAACTGGGCCTTCCTCCTGGGCCACAAGTAGGTGGCCCAAGTCCCTCTTCATAGTGCGGGCGAGGGCACTGATGACTTAGTGCCCCCACTTCTCTCTGCTGGGTGAGAGCATCATAACCTGTGTGCTCCTGGCAAACATTACACACTGAGGCCTGGAATGCCCAGGTCAAACCCAGACATGGGGCAAGGCTGGGATGATGAAGGATTGTTATTACATTTTCTTTCTGCTAAGCCCGTCATTACTTATGCTACTCTCTTGTCCCACATTAACCTAGTTCCTCTCATTCCTGCAGGTTTACGCTTAAAACATTAGTTAACATTTATTACGTCATCTTACTCCCTAAGTGTTGGTTAGCAAACTCTATGCTGTCAGCTCTTTGTACTTTTTCTCATCAGCCAGTTCTTCCAAGCACATAACTACAGTTGGCTCTTCTTCTCTGAACTTCCTCCAGCTTGTCTTCCTGGTAACGAGGTGCAGAGAACTGCGCTCACCTTTTCCAGATGCTATCACGCGTCAGTTCCAAGAAGAGAGGCTCGCTCGCTCTTTCCCTGTGGTGCGTCTCCACGAGAGCCCCATATTGTATCGGCATTTTTAACCGTCGCATCACCTAGCGAATTCAAATGCAAATTCAGAGGTCCTCCTTGCCCGATGCAGCAGTCAGCACGTTTTTTCCGCCCTAAGAGAAAAGGAAGACAGCAGACCTCGCCTTTCTGACAAACATTACCATTTTTGTAGGGAGCCCAAATTGTTTTCTAACTCTTCGCACTAACCAGGTAAATTGGCTTATTTATGACAGTGAGCGGAACGATAGGAAGTACTAAGTAACCCTGTACTGGTGGTCAGAGTAAAGCAAAAACAAAGCCGGTTTCCAGTTTTCTGCGCTGAGACTGATTTTCCATTGTCGTTCCACATTATCTTCCCATTTAAGTCTGCCCATGCAATTCTGTTGCGCATCCTGTAATTCTGTTTTAGTAGGTTTAAAACAAACAAAAGGAAGTACTTTTTCACACAGCGCGTAATTAAATTGTGGAACTTGTTGCCATGGGAAGCGCTGGATGCCAAAAGTACAAATAGGTTCAGAGAAGGAGACGACAAATTAATGAAGGATAGGTACATTGATGGGTACTTTACATAGTAGCTTGCTCACAGCGTTTGGCTCAGGAAGCCCTTAGGCTGCTGTTTGATGAAGGCAGGAAAGGATTTCTCTATCTGTGCCTGTTTCTCACACAGTTTCCCTCAGTAGCCTCTTCTGGTCGCTGGCAGGAAGACAACATCGGAGCTAATGGTCTGTCTTAGTAGAGGAGCTCTAATGCTCCTCTCCTAACGAGAGACACAGATGTCAATAGATGCCTGTAAGTTTAAAAAAATTAATCTTTAAGCTGAAAATGGACTCTGACACTTCTGAATTCCTCTTTGGACATTTTTATCAGATCTGATCCAGCTGACATTAATACATGAAAGTTTACAGCAAAGTGTACGACTGAAATGCAATACTTTAAGGCTTCAGGAGGACTAGGTTTGTTGGCCCAGCCAAAAGTTCGACTTTGCAGATATTACAGGTTGGATCAACTTCATTGGGGGCTGATGTCAAGAGGAAACCTGTTATCTGCTCTTGGAGCTCTCTCCTCTCCCTGAACAAATGCTCCCACCAGTCAACATGGTGCCATCTCTTCTTGTTGACTTTGCTCTGTAATTGCTGGTTTATCAGTCCCTCCTCAGACTTCTCCATTTGTCTTGACTGATGAGCAAAACGAGCAGAGCCGTACACGCGCACACAGAGTCAGAAAGGAGAGGACGGCAGGCTGACAAGGAAGGAGAGGACAGCGGGCTGGCGAGGTGGGAGCAAGCCCTGGCCCCGTGGCCGCTGCTCTCACCTGGGCAGGGAGCCTCACCCCACAGGCTGCACCAGTTGCTCCAGTCCGGGAGGGAAAACTGGCCCATAATTCTGATAGCATCATGAGTTGCTTTCATTTCTTGTTCTGTGTGTTTGGCTGCAAAACATGTAGTCTGATTTCATCTGTATTGCTTTGTCATTGAGGTTTCTTTCTGCATCATTCAGAACGATAGAATCTCATTTTGGTCACAGCTCTGTTTCCCCACTTCTGCATTAGCTCAGACTGTGTGCTAACTGCCTTAGTTACTGCAGACAAATTCTCTCAGGCAAGGTAAGGAATAGAATCAAGTGATTTATTTCTATTGTGGAGAAAGCTGTATATATTTATGTACATTATGTTGTTAAAAATGCGAGTGGTTAAAAAGCCAGAAAACAGTGTTTGTTGGCTAAGGGCCTGCCTCACCGGGAAGGTAATGGCAATGCAAGAGGATCGAAGTCAGAGGCTTCATTTTCTCTTTGTCGCCAGAAGCCCCGAAGTACAGGCCGTTTCCTTGGATTTTGAAGAACTTTTCAGATCCTTTGGCTGCAGGAGGGAGAAGGGCAGACTGCACAATCTGACCGAATTAGCCATCTGCTACTCTAGCTCCATGACGCAGTACTTTAACTTTAGCATCTCAATGTTATTAACTCAAATTTCCTAAACGTTGCTATAGTTCCTTTGGATGATGGTAGACTCTATGGAAGGAAAGCTTACATTCAAGTCAAGCGTTAGGAGCAGCACTGGTTCTCTTTTTTTGTCCGAGTGCTGCTGGGATGGAGAACATGGAACTCCATGCATGTTGTGGATGCAGCAGTGACTACAGTAGCACTGTGCTGCCAGGCAGGTGAGGGAGAAGACCATGGTCCAGCAACTCTGGACTGGAAACTGGGGACCTGGACACCTACCTTTGCCACGGCATGCTGCTGCTGGAGCTCAGGTCACCGCATCCATGCCTGTCAATGCCTGTTCACCTGCTCCCTAACCAGTCTTTTAGACTAAATTCTTCTACAGGTGTGATCCGCATAGTGCCCTGTTCAGTATATCTTGGTGGGGAGCTCTTAGAATGTCCATAATTTAAATATTAATTATGACACAAAAGCAGTGATCCAAATGTTCAAGCCATAGTCTTGAAAGGAGCTGTCAAAGGCCACTTTATTAGGCCTGTTTCACTAACAAGTTAAGATGCCCCCATGAAAAACTACGATCAAGCTTTTTTCTGTCAATTGGTTGTTAACATACCAGTCCTCCGTTTTTCCAGTGCCAATTATTCTTGCCTCTACAGACTGGGGTGCACTAGTCATGATGCAGAACATTCCCTAGAATTAATAGGTTAAAATAAACAGTCAACCCAAGCCCAAAGGCAAAGAGCTAGTCCTGGACACCTGGCAAGATAATCAGGGAATAACTAACACAGATAATCAGCAAATCATTCAAATGAATTGATTTGGCTCTGGCTGGCGTCCCCGTTTCTGCCTGAAAGCTTCAGTGAAATCCAAATAAGTGGCAGTTATCTTACTGTCTCTTCCTGTTATCTGACACTAATGACAGCAGGGGAGAGAGGGGGAAATCATGTCTTTGAACAGGATCATGGCCTTTCATTTCAAGTAAATACTACATCAAAATGGAAACTGTCTGAAGAATGAGTCTGCCTTGGCTTAGTCCTGAGCAGATTAAGTAATGTATTAAAACCAGACGGTATCAGATTCTTGCAGTAGCTTCAGCACCTTCACTACAAATGCACACACAGAGAATCAGAAAGTGCCATTTATAATGACCTGAAGGTGGCTAACAGTACAGCATGAGGTAGCTGTGAAGAGTCAAAATTCAGCCAAGGCATCTGTATTTCATGTTTCAATAAATGTCTTTAACATTAAAAAAAAAAACACAATAGGAAAATTCAAAGTGAGTGATGTTTATCCCAGATTCATCTATGCACTTGTAGCATCCAAGTTAAAATCATTACCTCCTTAGGTTTCCATGTAGTCGACGGAGAGAAACAAGCACAGCACCTAGCCATGAATCATCCTCTGAGGTTCCCGCCTCTCTCCCCTGACTTTGGAAAGAGCAGGGTATGACAGGGTTCTCACTTAGGTGCCTGCACAAACATAGGTGGGGTGAATCCAGGCCATGCTTTGCTTTGGGAGGAAAACCTGGGGCCAAGAGGTGGCTTGAGCACAAGATGACAATCTCCACTGAAGCTTCACCTGGACTTCTGAGCTCCATCAAAATCAACCACAGCTCCTGAAGAGGTGGTGAGGGCTGAAACCCCATCTTCTGTCACACCAAGCTCCAGATGGGTTTGAGATTGGGCCCCTCAGCCACACAAAACACAAGTGGAAATAATTGCAGCTCCATGAATATGACAAGATCCAAACCATGGTGGCATAGGAAGAGATACACGGGCTGTGCTTTGACAGCAGCTTTTGTTGGCAGGGCAGGTAGGCAGCAGTGGTAGTCAGCCCTCAAAGCATGGCAGCATGAAGTGCCAGCATCCATGTGTTAGCACCCTTCTCACTTTCACTCAGAGTGGGTACTCACTTGGGACCAGACTTCTGTGGCTGTTCACACAGCAGGAATGCCACAGAGATGAGGAATTTCTCTGTAATACTTGGATTCTGGCAGTGCAAGATCTGTACTTGCCCTTGGAGCAAGCAGTAAAGAGCTCTGGGGTCAGATCATCGGGAGCACGTGCACAAGAACAACAAAGCATTAAAAATACAGTGGGCACAAAGTGTTTTATAGCTCTTCTGTTAGAGAAAGCTGCACCAGTGACAATGCCATAGGGAAACCAGCCATCAATTTAAGTTGCAAAGAGTTGCAGTACTTTTTGCTCTGGGCACCAAGCTGATTTGCCATGTTATAAACTGAACACAAGAGACATGCTGGGTTAGCACCTATGTTGCAGCCCAGCAACCAGCAGCCTGACATCTCTGGTAAACTGTACTTCTTGTGACATGCTGTTCACTTCCTCTGTACTCTGCCATCTAGCTAACCCTTCCTTCCACAAGCTGCAAAACCATGAAAGAACTAATCACAGTTAGCTCTAATAATACCAAGATCTTGCAGCCAAGTGTATTTCATTAAAAAAAAAACAACTTATCAAATAGTCTGTCTTACACCACAGTTTAAAACAGTCTTCCTGAAGTACTCCCTCTTTCCTCTCATTACCGGTCTAAAATACCAAAGCAGCCAATGACAAGTTACAAGCCTGTAACCTTGTGGCAAATTAGAACTAGAAACTAAAGATTAATATTACAGTAAAAATATACTGTGAGCATTCTGGTAGAATTACTTTTGTACTGGATAGTTTTCACATTGTCAAAGCTCAGAAATGTACTGTCACTAGGTTTGAAGATATTACTTTACGTGCTTTTCCAAGGTCTCTAACATTTGCTGTATTCCTCCACATTTTCAAAAGATCGTACCCGGATGGATGGTATTAAGAGATGGAGAGCTACATATCATAAGAACAATACAATGGAAAAAAGATTAAATAAGTTCCAAGTACTCTCATTTTTGCAAGGTCCAAATTAACTTCCTTAATAATTATGCTTTTTAATATTTAAAAACCCCTAAAAGTCAGATTGTATTGTAGATCCAACATCTTTTTTCAACATACTATTCTGAATAATTTAATGACAAATCTGAGAAATGACAGGACAAAACTCCATTGCATAATACATTTGTACTCAGTGCTTTATTCTGTTTTACTTCTAACACTTTAAAAATGTTTTGATCCTGTTTTATCGGAAAGAAAATAAACTGTAAGTGAGGCTTCAACCCAAACAGTTTTTCACAGCAGTAGATATAAACTCTGGAAAATAAAACGCAGGCTAAAAATGTTCAGGGACTATTAAATGTAATGGAAAGAAAGCGCCTATCACTTAACTGAATTTTCACCGCTAAAGCAGTTTTATGTTTGCTGTTCACAGGTACTAACATTTATGATAGTAACCTTTATAAAGTCAATTTAATTATCTTTATCTTATTACAAATAATAAATTTAGTTGTCCTACAATGAAAATCAATTGTCAACATAAGCTATGGTTAACATCTAATAAAACAGCCCTCTGTAAATCCATGATTAATAAGATTGGCTTCTGTATTAACTAACAGACATCATAAAATTTCCTTCCTTGCATTAATCTGTATATTCAAGGTTCATCCTGCTGGACTGAGTTTCCTAAAATAAACTGTTAGAGCGAACGAGCAAAATTTTGGTGCCTATCATTATTATGTTATAACCATTTGAATATATATCTATAGCTGAATGGGTTTGAAATTAATGTCATATTTTAATTAAGTCATAGAAGATGGTGGATATAACAAATGATAAGTGATTCACTTCTTTGTTTCCTTTAGCTTCTGAACATAATGATAATGCCGCTTATGTTTTGGCTAATTGAAATGTGAAAAACCAATTTCCCAAAACAGTCTTTAGATATGACGGGGTTACTTAAGCTCTTCTGTGTCAAAAAATATTGGAATTTACTCCCTCAGAAACATGTTTATAAGTTTCGACTTCCAAAGTGGGAGTAGCGGTGCTCAGATTCAGCATGAAGTTATGTTCCGGAAGACAGGGGATAACTGTGTCGTCCTTTGGAGATTTAAAAGGTTCCTCTTCCTGTGATACACATTATGCTGAAGGACACTGGCATGATACAGCGGCCACTACAATCAGTGCTAGCTTCAGCTGACATGGGGTCTAGTCTTTTAACAGCAGAACAATATCATACCTATCCTGAAAGATCCGAAAGTCATTTTACAAAGTAGGGGAAGCAGGTATGCTTGAAGTACTCGTGAAAGAACATACAGAATTAGGGATGAAAACGACTTCCAGGCTTGCCTAGACAAAGCCTTCTAAATGCCATGAAATCTTTTGGCCACAGAGACCAAACAGGGCCTTCGATTTTTTTGGTTTTTAAGCATCATTATGAACTCAGTATGTACTTTGGAAAACGGAGAATCTGATCCTTCACCTTATTACTTTAGTATAAATCAAGTGACTGTAGCAGAATCAGCCCCATGTAAGACTGGACTTGTGCAGTGGGGAAATCAGTCCTCTGAGAAGCAGCATTCATTATTATTACTCGAATGACTGGGGAGGAGGCATGTATTTAATCTGGTTTGTTTAATATTTGTCATAAACGCTAGAAGAACATATTTTCTTTCCTGCTAATTGTTATTTTTCACTTTGCAAAACTTGTGTTAATTAGGCAAAAAAACCCATATTTTTTAAAAATTAACTTCTGCCAGTGAAAATACAATTCCTTATCACACGAAAAAAAAATCTTCACATAGTAGGTTCAGTGCTCTGGACATTGTCAGAATATGATTATAGTCAAAACTATATATATATATATGTTATCAACAACTGTAGATGATTACATCTGGAAAGACCTGAAAAAATCTAATGTACTTTTATGTCATATTTCTGTTTATTTCATTCTTACATTTTGGTCATTTTTAATAAAGAAAATACACTAGTCAAGTTCAAAGTTTTAGTCATTGTGCCTCATTCTTTGAATTACAATGTTTAGGTTATGAACAGACCAAGAGTCACAAAAGCATTTCAAGTATAACTAAGGAAGTCAAGGGAACATTTATATAGGTTTAATATTTTGGAGAAAAAGGAAACAATCCAGTTAATCTCCATTATTTTACAAAATCTAACTTCATGCCACCTGAAAACTGACAGCCTTCTCAGTTTTAGAAATCTGGAAATATGGAACAATTTTCAGACCTCATATAAAAACGGCAGCTTGTTTCTAACTTCTTCCCTGACAAGAGACTGCTGGACCAAGAATTTGCTCCTTTTTATCTGTCTGAATAGCACTTGTGTAGCTATCACGTGCCCTCCTTTTGGTAGCTAGACCCTTTCCTAAGGAATCAAAGATGATTTTAGAAGTATTCTGAACACAGGGATTTAAACATTCACTTCGCTGCACTGTGTTCATACTTTTAACATTTTCAAGATTGAGCACAGCAATGCTGCTGTGGATTGAGTTTGTGTTCAACCTACAAGAACAGCCTACTTTGCTAGGTGGTCTACGGCTTGCCTGTAATACTATGTCACATAAAGCCTACTAATGCAAAGCCTAGCATGATTTATTGTTATTTAACTTTATAAAGTAACTGTGTGGGTGGGCGTGCAGTTTATAGAGCATTGCCCTCTACCATAAAAAGTAGTTTCTAACAGGGAAAGAAAAAATAGTAGTCAAATGGTTGTAAACGCTCATTTAAAAAGTATATATTTACCAACTATATATTTTAAAATTTATTTCTTTTTTCCTGTTTTTAATGCTCTGGAACATTAGAACTTTCTTTTTTCCCCTTCAATCTTTTTGATGGAAAAGGAATGTTAAACTTTAATTTTATTTTTCCAGTTCCTTCTAGCTTTATTTTTTCTTTTATCACCCCAAAGAGTTGCAGGCTTCCTCTTGTTTCCTCAACCCATTTAACAGATGATTACAATGGTGACTGACACCTAACAGAAAAAAGAAAGGCAGAGTCTAGCAACTACGCACCTTCTCCTCACTCCTCTCTAGCCCTACACAATTGCTTCTGATACCCAAAATAAAACCAGCCATCAACAGCAGCCACTCAGCTTAGTCTTCTTTCCTCTCTTCAGGTATACATTGCATTGCCCAACAACTCCGATTGCAGCTCCCCGATTTCCAGAAGGAAGCAAGAAGTTTCCTTTCCTCCGTTTCCTCCTAACTGCTCATTTTTCACTTGAAAAGCAAGCTGGTGGCTCTGACTATCTGTGCTTCTCATGGCCCTCATACTGCGCTCTCTGCATTCCCCCTTTACAGGCATTTAAACTCATATTTTTCGTCATTTCATTTCCCCACATTGCATTCATCCTACCTGGGTTTTTCACTAAATCAAGAGCTGTCCCACTTGGCCACTAATCCAGAATCCAAAAAAACTCATCAGGTTAATTAGAACACAGCCATATACCCTGGTCACCACAACTCTCCCTCATGCTCAGCTGGACTAATTCAGTCAGGGTACAACCTTGCTATTTATTCTGTGGAAATGGCTTCCTACTCTTCTTATAAAGGATGCCTTATAACAAGAGAAATTCAAACCACCATGTAAGCTAGCCTGGACCATGTCATTTCTTCCCTCTGGGTTAGACCTGCGAATCCAGTGGGTATGTACAAGAAACAACTCTTGCTTTATTTTTCTTACCCTCCCTTTTCTCCTTCTATCATACATTGTACGATATACCAAAACAAGTAGGCCCTGCTTTCTACTTCGGGCAACGGCCATGTGGTGGGGGACCCAGAAAGCAGGTCAGGACAAGAACTTAGTTACTGAGAGTGTCTATCAGCCCTGCAGCAAAGCTCAAGACATAGGTTGAATCATCTTTTTCTCAAATGCGGCTCTTCATAAAACAAGCCCTCACCCAAGCTTGAATATAGAATCATCCTTGTGGAAGCATAAATTCGATATTAGTTTTTGAAACCTGTTCTTTTAACAGATGCTTGACAAAAAGCTTGGCAAAATGCTTATTTCTAAGTCCTGGTTAGTGGCCAGTACTTGAGCTTTGGACTAAGGCTTTAGTGTTAGAGCCATCTAGTGGGAGAAGAGACACAGAGAAGCTGAGACAGGTTCTGCATCTGGATTTTTCATCCTATTCAGCTTTCTGGTGTGACCTCCAGACACCAGGGCCAATGAAACAGTGATCTGCCATGCCAGTATTGCAGAAAAAACCCCAAGACAATATGACTCTGAGGGGTACTTTAGAAAAAGAGAGAGCATGCAAGCAGTCCATGAAATTCATACAATTGTTAAGGCTCCCAGTTACCAGGAAAGCAGCCTGTGCCTGTACCAGGGGAAACCAAATAGCTAAGGTAGAAGAGACAGTTCCAAAGAGGATAAAGCCAGGAAACACAGATTCTGGCATGATTTTATGGATGTGACCCTCCCTCAGCTACTAGCTGTTCCAGTTTGTTTGTTCATACTGATCCTGTGAACTCCACAGAGAAAATGAAGCAGTAGGGTGAAAGGCTTGCGCAAGCCTCTCACATTTGGCTTAGGCCATTCCAATATACAGCTGTGGGATGAGCTCTTTTGGTTGAATTTTAGTTAATGATTTCTTGAACAGTCTTGGAAGATCTTGCTAAAATCTAGTCAGTGTTAACAGACATGTGGTGCAAGAAAATGGATCCTAGGCCCTGGAGAGTTCTTAAGTCCATTAAGTTTCTGTTGCCTGTATTTGACAATACACCAAACACTCTCTGAAGGAGACAGTCCTGCAGCTTCCAGTGTTTCAAGTCCCTTACAACAATACAAAGATTTGGTATACAAGCTAGGTACCAAGATATCATAACACCCCCCCAAATGTAAAAAAAAAAAAAAAAAAAAAAAACTTCCATATTTGTGTCTCATTCATTTGAAAGGGAATTAATGCTTTCCCTCCTCCTATCAGGCTGTTAAGAAAAAGCAATTAGCTTTGCCCACAGAGGCAAAAGAAAGAGGATAAATAAGAGGTAAGATTTGCGTTTTTCTGAAACGCCTCTGATTAACGGTCTATCTCATGCTAGAGAGTTCAGAGAATCAGTGCAAGGGCATACTCAAATTATGTCTTTCTGTCTCTACCAGCAGGACTGCAGTATGCTGTCTGAATGGTGTCCAAAGTATATCTAGTTGGCATACTTGCTCAAAGACAAATAGACATACAGACTACCCCTTGAAAGAGAGAGTAACTTAAGCCTGCAAGCTAGATATAGAAAAGTGAACAATCTCTTAAATCATGTTTTGACAATTAGCTAAGAACAGTGCTTCAATGTAAATTAAGGCTGCCTTCTAGTGCCTCTCTCCACTCCCATCATAATCCTATTCATCTACTTTTTTAGCACATCATAGCTTGAATTTTTCTTCAAATTCTCAATGCTACTGTCAATTACTGGAAACTCACTGTTACACAACATAGGAACTGCATTTGTAACCAAGTCTGCATGTTTTAATGTTAAGTATCCACATCTTAAAAGAAATGCTGCCAGTTTACAATACATAAACTGTGGCTGACAACATCATATCCAAGCCAACACATCACAGCTGCAGGTTAAGAGGAAGATAACAGTGGAGTTCAAAAACAAAAACAAAACCCCAAAACCCAGCAGTGAGACTAGCTTTCATATACTGAAGAGGCACTGAAATAAAGCTATTGTCTATTATGAAACAAGGGACGGAACCATCCTTTTCTGACAGCACAAGACTTGACATAGCTGCTAATGTTTTAGCTAAATTAAACCTGGTAATATAAGATGAAAGTCATGTAAGCTTGTTTTACTCTGAGGAAGGTATTTATACATTTGTTTTCCATGTATCAATGATTTATTTGAAGTATCCCAGTCAAGAGACAGCTATCTACTTCATAGAAACAGGGATCAGACTAAAAAGCAGGTACAAAAACAGAACACTTATTTACAGTTAATTAAAAAAATAAAATGGTAGCTGGTAATGCTGACAAAGCATTTTTCCACATCCCTTTCTGCTCTGTTTTAAGTCTACTGAGAAACAGAAAAGGATCTTTTACTTGACAACATAAAAGTCTATTTAACATACAGCACCATAATCTGCAGGAGGTTTTTTTGTTTTCTGGTTTGTTTTTTTTGTGTTTGGTTTTTTTTAAGTCTGTTAATACTTTGCAAGCTACAGCATATAAAAATGGGACAAAGGCAGGACATCTGGCAGGCCAATCTTTTGATCCAACTTTGCATCAATATATCACTATATACAGAGACCGAGGATAACCAAAGAAATTTATGGCTCAGTAGACAATTAGACATAAGTATTTCAAAACAGGGATCTACAGTGAATATATCTCAGTTCAGTGATCTTAAAGGAGGCTTAGATTTGGGAAGAAACTGTTCCGTCATATCCTCTATTTTGTTCTTCTCCACTGTAGCTGCAGATTTGTTCTCTTTATCCTTTTTGTGACTCCTTTTGTGCTGGGATTTAAAGAAAACGTCCCAATGTTATCCATGTTAAGAGAATACAAAGAAATTAAAGACTACTTGCTCATGTACAATGCAGTATATAGTGTTTGGAGAAAAAAAACAACTTGGTAGAACTCCTGAAAAAGGTTCCTAATATTGCATTTACTAAAGAGATTTATTGTGGACTTCTGGAAGTTCAGCAGCTACTTTTAAGGGATCCGTGACAAGTAAATACAACCCCCCCCACACCTCCAAGCCTAATATACCAGGGGTTTACACTGATACATTGGTAGAGCAAGAGGGTCAAAAGGAAGAAAGTAAAAAAAATCAGTGAAGAATCAAGAATGCTAATATTTCTGTCTGGCCTCTAAGAAAATACTCCACATTAATGTCAACTTTTCCATTAAAACACATGTGTTAATATCTAGTAAGTTATGACAATGTTTTTCATGCAGGATTATTTGCTGAGGAGTTTTCTACTGTCTGTCCAGCTTGTCAGAAATCTGCATTATTTTATCTGCTGTTAACTGTTATCAGAATCTGCTGTTATTTTAGCTCAGGTTTAACAAAGCATATTCTACAGGATTTAAAGAAGTTGTGAGACTACACTAGATGATAGTAGGTGACTTTAGAGTACAGCACTATTATGGAACAATAATTTTTCTTCACTCTTAAATACACAGCTGTTTGGAATATCTGTGGAAATTACCTGGAAAAAGGGAATACCACCATTTGCATGGCAGCATATGTTTGTATCCACTAAGGATTTGTCCCTAGAAAGGCTTTCACTGGATTCTTGCAATCCTTCCTCCTCTTCCAACAGGTCCTAAAACAGAAGTTTTCAGAAAAGTGTATTTAATGTCTGAATTTCCTAGGTGAATATACTAAGCATGATCAGATCTATAAGACACCGCACTTCCATTTTTGAAAAACAGAAATGAAAGTATCTAAATTATTAATGTCTTATTTTTCAAGATACCGTTTTTGTCAAAAAGCTCAGCACACATGACTCCAGGTACCCTGTAAAACACAAAGGCTGCAACAGCTCTGGGGTTCTAGTCAACTCTCCACAACGGCATGAAAAAACTCCTAAAGATGTGAAATCTTCATTGAAGAGCCTCTTTTAGCCATTCATACACATACCTGATCTGCATTCTCCTCCACCTCCTTTGTCACGCTGTTTAGCATAGCATCAAGCTTTAGTTGCTTTTGCCTTAATTGCTCCAGTAGAAGTTCCCGGGGTTCTGTTCTCACAAGTGTTACTGGATATAAGTAGTCTCTTCTCTGTGGAGTTGTCCCTTTAATGAAGATTGTACACTAATGAAAGGCACTATTAAACACTTTCAGCAATTGCTTTAATTACAGAACCTCAATTTTACATTAACTCAGTACAGAAATCATGCTTTGTTCAGTCATTCTTTGCGTGCATCTTAAAAAAGGTGTAAGGCTGCTAGTTATATTATGTCCCCATTAACCTTCACTTATGAATTCTGCCACTCAAATTGCTTTCTGTAAGACCATTCTGTCCCCGACCTACTTTAAATACCTGTTGGAATATCCACTTTAAGATCCTCTTGCAGGAAACCATTAACCTGAGTCAGTCCATGCTGTGCTTCCTCATTAAGTCCCAGCTTCTGCTCCAGAAGTATCTCCTGATCAACCTTTATCTGATCAAGAAGGCCATTTAGTACCTTCTCCTCAGCAGCCTTTTGTCTACCAATATGGTCGACAATTTCAGCTATTGCTTTATCACAGTTTTCTTCATATTTCTGAAAACAAACAAAACAAAAACCCAACCAAAAACACCAAGTTAACAGGAGAGTTAAGGTTCTGGCCTCTTTTCTAAGATGTGGTGCATGATTAATGACATGACCTGAAACGAAACAACTGAGAGACCTCAAATTGAGAAGTTTCAGTGCCAGTTTTACACTCTCGTTTCAAGAACTATCTTCAGAAGAAAGTCAGTTTCTTAGAAAGTACGATCATTTCAGAAAGCTACTCATAAGAATAAAGATGATGGCATCTGGTTCAGATCAGACTCCTCATGCTTCTATGCACAACCCTGCACAGAAGTAGGATATTCAAGTGTAAGTGAAAATCCTACAAGCACTAGAAGCTTCATGTATTTGTAGGGGAAAAGAAGGAAAACATGTATTTTTAGCTATTCCCATTGGAATGAAACTCCTGAAGTGTTCAGTAGGTATAACAGATACAGGGGTGTCCTGAGACTGCAAAATGCTTTTAACACTTAAGTTTTACTTTCTGAAATTTAGCAAAATGTTGGATTTGCGTATTTCATTACCTATGGGAACAATAAAACAAGAAAGGTGGGAAGTTTGCAATGGAAATTAAAGAAATTAGAAAAAAATTCTCAGATAAGAGGCCAGAACTAGTAGCTACCTAAAAGGAATGCTTTCTCCCATAATGTCAATCCATCTGACCAATAAAGTCATTTGCATCCTCCAGAATATAGTCTGTATTTGATCATTGTGCAAATCTCCCAGGCACATTACTGGTCAACAAAGCTTTAGAATTAGAGATTTATACTATCAAAAAGATGTAAAAAGCCCAAATTACAAATGGAAGTTAGCTGCATGGGATTAATCAAGACACTATTTTTTGAGGTTATTTGCACTTTAAGCTCAAAGTATTCCTCTGAAATTAAGCTTTTGATTTCCTCTAATTGCATCTATTTAAGCTGAGTAACATGAGTCTGCTGCGATTGAAAAAAACCCACAAATTTGTTCTGTGAGAACTTTTTCTCCCCTACAAATTCTACTGTAAAAGTTTGTCTCAGAACGTTGTATTAGACTACAAATGACTATTGGTACCTTTTGTAAACACTGAAGTTGCTGTTTCTCATCACTGAAGGACAATAGCTGCTGATTGGTAAAGTCGACTATCTGAGCAGTTGCAAATTCACCCCATTTATCAGTATCCTGAGACACATTTTTGAGATTGCTGAGAAGCTGTTGACAGTGGTCAGTGGACTCTTCCAGCATCATCTTGTTTTCAGCATTTATAATTCTGAGCTCTTGAGAGAAATTATCCAGAGATGCCATAAATTTGCTGTGATTGGAAGTTGTACTGCTGACTAGGTCTGTAGTTTTCCTGCAACAACATATTTGTAACAGTTCAGAGATTTTGAAAGGTGGATTTTAACACATTCTACATTTAGAAATATGAGACCAGAACTAGTGAAGTAGTGCAGTTCTGTCAAACCAGTTAATTATAATGTTGTTACTCTAGTAAATTTACAAATTGCAGCACTCAGCAGTAGGTTTGTTAAATCCCTCCCCCCCAAAAAACAACCTCACAAAACACCACAAACTAAAAAACAACATTGGCAAGACCTTAGTTATTCAGTCTGGAACTGAATGAAGCATGCTGCAATAGATACATTATTATTCTCCAAGTTAGGCCTTTATGGTATGAAGTTCTGAAGTCCAACCACACTGAGGGCCGTTCACCAGCATATTGCTCCCAAAACCATGGTCTCTTATCTGCAATACGCTCAAGAGACAAGTTTGAGGAAAAGCCTTGTAGAGCTACCTTTTACTCTGGGGAAAGGTGAACTATGATCTACATTCTGTGGCAGAACTCAGCTCTAACATACAGGTCTTGTCCAGAAGACTTTATAAGCATATAAATATGAAGAGCATTTAATTTTGCAGTCCTCTTCACACATAGTTTTATCTTGCATCAGTATACAGCAGAAGTAATGTGCTCCTTACAGGTGAACATTTTCTTGCACAGCAGTGACGGTGGTCTTCAAGCTTCCATTTTTTGTGAGTACATTAGTTAAGTTCTTCTGAGTCTCCTGAGCAAACAGGTCAAGCTGGCTTTGCAGTGAGGACATTAATTCGGCTGCACTCTATTTAAAAAAAAAAAAGTCATACATTTCACTGTTATTCTGCACTTTTTAACATTCTTAAAGGGTACTTGAATGACTTTATTAAAAATTCAGCAAATAAAAGAGCTTTGTCATCTAAAGCTGAAGGTACAATTTTTGTGTAGAGAAGATATAGACACTTTGCTTTTGGAGATATATGTAAAGGCATATATACTGGACATGCTCGGTGCAAAGGTAAGTTTTGTTACCTTCCTACATAAGCTTCTTAAAGCAGCCCAAAAAAGGCTGAAAAGAATTAGGATCATCAAGTTACCGTCCTAACATTTCTTCTGAAGCAAGTACGATGGTTTACTGCTACAAAGAGTTTAAATCAAAGCAAGCAATCATACTTGGTGTTAGGATTTCTTCTTACTCTTAAGAATACCTTTGTATGTGCCAACCTCGTCATTTCCACTTCTTCTTTTAAATTCTCACAATCATTCTGAAGCTGAGCAAAAACACTGGCCGTTTCTTCTCGTAATTTTTTCAGAGTGAGAGAAAGATCTCCAAAGAAGGTATCCATTTCCTTTTTATGACCCTCCATCTTTGAAAAGAAGTTTTAAAGAGAGATATTTGTCTTTAGGTAAGAACTCAATACTTTTCCCTAGCATAATTTATATAGAAACAAACTCTACACCAAGGAAATTGTCAAAGGCACTAATAAAGTATTGCGCATAAAAAAAGGTAGAAAATAACACTTAGAGCAACCTGAAGTTAGACTGGAACTTGGTGTGGGCTTTTCCAAACACAAAATTTGGCATGTGAGGTAGACAAAATAGGAAGACATAGATAAGGTACTTGGTTAAGACAAGCAAGAAGAAAGAGCTGGTAAGCCATGGACTATTTGCTGTCTAAGTCTGAAAACCAATAAAAAGCCTCTAGACAAGGGGAGTTGATTTCACATGAGTTGTAACTGACAGAAGGGGGAAATTTTTCAGTCAGAGCAACAGGTCACCAAGAACAAAGATTTGTTTTTGACAAAATGGAAAAAAAGGAATGAAAGAGTGAGGCTGCATTTCTACATAAACGTTATGAGATTGACTAGAACTAAAAACCGAAGCAAAGGACTTTTTTTGCAAGTGCAGTGTTGTCTGCACTTATGGTTATTGTTAACAAGATACAGCATCACATTCCCCAGGAATCAAAGTGACTATAGAAGAAGTTTGGTATGACAGCAAGAGAAATTGGGAGCAATAAGACTTGTCTAAGTTGGTTATTTTAGATTTCTAAAATACAGGAGACTATATTAAGGATATTATCAAGTATTTGTTACATATAGCTTTAAGCATCCACGTTTTGTCATTCTTCTGTGGCATTTAGGTGAGCAGCTGTGCCAATATAGGTAACAAGAAAATACACCACATTCAGAAGTGGAAAGGAAGTCTGAAAGAGCTAAAATGTAGAACTCATGGGACAGAATAAAGGAGAAGAGGCCAGACCAGAAGTGGAAACACTCTGACACACTGCAGAAAAACGAACCAAAGGGTGATCTGTAGATTAAAAATAGAGAGCACAAAGGTAAGAGACAAGTTATGTGCATTACCTTGTCAGCCACAGCAGAATATTTCTTCACATTACTCTGAAACTGACAGTTTAGCCCCAAGACAAATTCTACCATTGGTGTCAAGCTATTTAATGCTCTTCCTAATCCAGATGTATGTTCCTCCTAGAAACAGTGGTAAAAAAAATTTAAAAAAAAAAAGCAAAAGCAAAACAGGATATGACCGTTCCTTCATCTACATTTATAAGAAGCCATCCCATATACATATCCATTTACTCTGCTATTGCAGTATTTGCTATATAGTACATTACAGCTTGTGGCGGTGACATGGGATGGGAAGCGGGGAGGGACATAATCATGGCCAAGTGCTGAAGCAGAGACAGGTAGAGAGCATCAGAAAAAACCTATACAGTATTTACAGAACCCCTTTTGATTGAGAACAGTTTCATATATTTAAGTAGCATAAGAGTATGTAAATTTACTAACAATTAATCTCAGCAGCTCAGCTTTACAATCAAGTGACAGATTCTCATGTTGTGTTATTTTTTCAGACACGTGAGAAACTTCAGTAGACACCAATTCTTTAACAGAAGCAAAAGATGCTGATACAACTGATGCAAGAATATTAGCTGCTGAAGAGCTGGTAGACAGGAGGTCACCTACGAAAGAAATCAAGAAGCATTACAATTTTTTTTTTTTTTTTTTTTTTTTTTTTTTTTAAAGTTCCACTGTAAGGTAGGAACTCTTCATTGCTCATCACCTTATTGCCTCTTACAGCACAGGAAGGCTGTTGATCATCCCAGATACATTATTATTGGTGCAACTGTAATCATTACATTGCTTAAAATAAAGCCTCTTCCACTTACTAAACCAGATCCATTTTAGGAAACGGTCTTTGGTACTACTGTTGCAAAAATTCAGGATGACATACTGATACAGGTATTACACTTACCTATAAGACTCGTGTAAGATGTCAACATTTGTTGCTGCTTCAAACTGTTTTCACTAACTGAATCTTGTATTTTGTTGAACAAAACATTCATTTGTCCTGCAAACGTATGTTGGACAACAGCATTGTGTTGATCAACAGCCTTCTTACGGTCCAGTTTCGCATGGAGACCAGATACGTCTTTTGTAGTTTCTTCAACTGTATTAAGTAACTACAATTTTTTAAAGTTATTTTAGTCAGTCTTTAAACAAGAAGTCAAGCATATATTACATAAGGAAAACAACTGTAGTTCTGAGTTAAAGGAGAAGTTATCTTCCTAGAAAGACAGGTCCCTTTACATCATCAAGTTACAACTGTTCTTAATCCTGGTGTTATGTCATAGTTATATGTTATAGTCTTAGAGAAAAAGTTACCTACTAGACACCATTTGTTCTGACTTGGAAATTAAAGCATTAATAAAGGACATCCTCAGTATTTAAGGAATTAAGGTATCATTTATCACAGAATAGTAACTGAAAAAATTCCTGACCACTTCAACTTTTTCTGAAAGATCTGACAGTAAATATATTCTTTAATAGTACTCAAGCAAGAGGTTTCCAGTACTAGTTCTGTGATAAATAATTTAAAATTCGAACATATAGTGGATTCTTGGTTTTGTAGTCAGCGTAAATAACTTCTGTACCCATTTCACTCACACAAACACTCCATAACCCACATGCAAAAAACTAGGCATCCCCTCGCAACCTTACAGGAATCTGAGTAGAAAGAAATTTTCATGTTGACTAAAGATACAAATTTCATCATTCTGCAGTTTAAATAGCAGGACACTCTCTCTCCCCACATGAAGTCTGTTTCGATAATTATGACCAACCTACAAACACATCAAAACCATACCCTAAAATAGGTGACAGGGCAACAGTTTCCATTATTCAGTCAGTGAGTGTAAATTACTGCACACATCTCTGCAAAGCTTTTTGCTATTTTTCTACCCCAGTTACATATAACTTACTCTTTTGTAGGACCAGCCATATGTTTCTAGTAAAGAAAACTACTTATTCTGCAAAACAAGCCATGACAACAGATACTGCAAAGCACTGAAACTCTCATGACAAACTGGCCTGAAGGAAAGGTAGCTCCAGACCAACCAGCATGTTTAGCAGTCAACTGTCAATATTACCACAGAGAAAGTCCTGCAATCTTAAGTAGCCTTTCATCATAGTATAATTTAGAGAGCTGATCCTAGTTTTCCATCTTAAATTCAGGTTTTGTCACACTCACATCATGCTTTAGCAACAATGATTTCCTTGAACAGACCATGAAACTCCTAAACATGGGAAGCTACTGTTACCAGTTAGGTGCAAAAACTGTGACAACCTTGCTAGCTGTGCCATGAAGTTTTTGTTCAGTGTTTTCCAAAACTGAAACCACATATTCTTCTTCAGCCAGATGAACCTTGGTTTCTTGCAGATCTTTTTGTGTTTCTTCCAGTTCTTTCTCCTTGATTTGCAGATCTGTTTTACACTGTTCAAGTTCATTTTTACTAACTGTGAATAGTTCAGTGATCTAAAGTGGAAGACAAACATCAATAGGGCAACACTGCTTTTTATAAGTTCAACAGTCCCGCTTCACGTATCTCAAATTATGCCACAATACCAGAAGGCAAGTTGTCATCTACCAATGTAGTTTCAGCTGTAAGGCTCAGAGGTCTTAAACCTAGACTATAGATTGTATAGTCTCTGTATTTGCTGAAAATATCACAAACCAACACCATTTTCACTCTAATAATCCCTTGCTTCCCCACTCAAACCACAAGACCAAACAATTGTTACAGCACAAGAAAAAAAAAATCCCACTAAACAAACCTAAGCAGATAGAATGAAGAGAGTCAGTAAAGCTAATTACACAGAGTAGTCACATATTCCAGCAAATGAGTATCTGCATTTCTTTTTAAGAAGCAGCTCCCATTTTCTGTGTAATTTGTTAATGGGAGCTCATCACCTTCTCCTCTCTCCCCTCATTCTTTGCTCCTAAGCAGGTATCTGTCAGCTGAGATACCACCATTTTACAAGCAGATTTTTGCTGAAAACTCAGCAAAGCAAATTAAAGGTAAAGTGGTAGACATTAAAACAGCTTTAAAAATTAATATTGCATCCTGTAACTTCACATATGGTATTTCAACTTCCTAACTTCAAGGACTAGGAAGCTTCCACTCTTGATTAATTAAGGAACTTGAACAAAAACTCTTCAGACTGTTTTTTTTCCTCCTTCCCCAAAGATTTCTTTCATTTTTTCGGCAGATTTAAGCCACAGTTGAGAAACATCACTTACTCTTTTCACTTCTTCCTCCATGACACTGATTTTGTCAATATACTCTGCAATTTGTTCTTCCTGAACCGTCAGCTTTCCATTAAGGGCTCTCAAGCAAGGATTAAAACAAATAAATTAGTCAAGTAAGAGCTGATTTCAAGATTATCTACTCTTTTTATACTACATATTTAGTAATTTCGAAAAATAAAGTATTGCTAACTTCTGTATGAAAAGCAGCTAATTTTCACTTAATGCAGAAAGGATTTACGGCAATTTTCCATTTTAAACTTTCTGTGTAAACTAGCCCTCTTACAAAGTGAAGTAAACTATATCAAGTTTGCTCTCCTATATGAGCTTCCACTGAAAGAAAGGCTGCATGGTGTAAATCTGCATTCTGGCTATGCTTATGGTAAGTTCCACATATAAATAAAGTCCTCAGTGCAAACCTACTCTTAGGCTTCTATCTGTGTAATAATTATTCCTAAAGAACAAGTTGACCAGTCAGTTAAATTCTCCTGACTATCTTCAATTTTCTGGTGTGAAACTAGATCTGAAAGCATTTCTGTATAAGGATGGGTACCAGTATCTGAGATTTGTTGTTAGTCATTTTATAGAAATTTTGAAGACATACTCATAATTTTCAAGGGAAATATAGACTCCATTTTTTTCTCGTGCAGCAGCAAGATCTCGCTTCAGACGCTCAATCTCTTCAGTATATTCCTGCATAAAGAAACAATCACATGTAAATCTGAAAATTTCTACTTTGCTTTCAAGATTTAGCTTAACAGATACTTCACAAAGATGGTGCTCTATGGAAGTTTTGCATAAGCACAGGAGCAAAGCACTTCACTTCTGTTCCAAGTAAGTTCAGTATAGCAACATTTAAATTCATACCATTGGATATATGTAGAACATTGAAACCTCCCATTTGAATCGTACTTGGTTGCATGTAACAGCTTACAATGGGAATTGCAGCTTCTTTAGTAGCAGTCAGCTACTTTATATTGGCTCTTCATTCACACTTACTGACAAGTTCACTTTAATTCAGGCACTTTCTAGGGAATGAAGCTACTAATACACCAAGTCCAGAAAAAAACCACCCAGTGTCATTTAGTGGTTCTCCACTAACTTGTAAACAGGTAATCCATAGACAGAGTCATAGGCTAGTAGCAATAGCCCTCTCTAGCTTTACTCTTAGCAACAGTTTCAGTATCTGCAAGGTGACTAATGTTGTACCAGTACAGCAGCTTAGTTTGAAAGCATCAGTTCAGTGATTAAAATCACCTCAGAAAAGTACTGCTACTAGTTATAGCTTCTCCACAGCTTCGTAATTCCTGCATAGCAAAAACTGTGGTAACAGAATCAAACCTAACCTGTAACTCAATTTGTGAATACATATGTCTAGCTTACCTTAATAAGAGCTTTTTTTGTTAGCTTCTGATTAACTTCAGGCTTGTTCATTATGTTCTTTGCTCTGTGGGCATATTCCAGTGTACTCAATGTTTCCTGGGATAAGCAGATGTAACACTAGGTCAAGCTGAGGAGTTAACTCATATTTTTGTATCATTTGCAAAATATAATATCTATTTTAGGAATCGATTTTCAAACTTAAATTTACCTCAAGATTTATTGATGCAGGAGAAACTGTGGCAATTATTGATGTTTTTGTTCGTCCTCCAAGAGAGTCTTGAAGGATTCTTGTGAGTTTAGATTCCCTGTATGGAATATGTGGGGCTCTTTCAACTAGAGCAGTAATAACTCTTCCTAGTGTCAGGAGAGACTGGTTGATATTTCCAGCTTCACGGGCTCTTTTGTCAACTGCCCCAGATCGACCAATGTTTTCACTTCCTGCAAGATCAACCTGAAAGACAAGGGGAAGGGACATGCTTCTGTCTCAAATCACCCTGAAGAATGCTTGCCTCAGTGTTGCAGAATGCAACACACGTGAACTAGCTTGAGCTGTTCAGGAGACATTGGGGTGACAAATGGGACAGACATTTCTCAGAGTGACAAATATAGTTCATATCACTTTATGAAAGACAATGATTTTTCCCCTTATTGAATAAAAACCCATCTTAGATTCACAAGAGAATGAGGTCAGATTATTCTACTTTATTACTTTAAGAATGTCATCAATGAAATTTAGTTTGAATACTTACCAAGTTTAGCTTCCCAATTTTGACAAGTTCTTCTCCATCTACTGTCGTTTCTTTCATATGGATGGTAATCGAAAACACAGAGTGGGAACGGCTACAAAAGAATTCAGTTTCAGACAGACATCCCATTAAAGCCAAATGATCTGCTTGCTACACGGCACTGCTGCAAGTTAGGTATCCGTGCTCTTTTTAGGGAATAAACCAGCTTGTAGATTTTTTTATAGTCAGTACACTAAGAAGAGTTTTAGAGAATGTGAGATTAAGAAATTTAGTTTTCTTTATTCAGGCTAAGAAAATCAGCAAGTAGCTGAATCCAATATTAAAAATTTAGAAGTCCAATTCAGTTTTCATTCAAAACAGTAGTACAGTTTAGGATGATTTTAGCTTGAGCTTATTCCTTTAATAAGTTTTTACAATAGGAAGCTGACATATACAGAAAACCATACACGTCAAATTACACCAGCTTGATCATGCATAAAACAGTTCAGGCAGAATGAATTCTCTAAATTCCCTGTAATTTCAGATGAAATTAGTTCTGTGTTCCAATCTGCAGGAGCCAAATACCCATTCCCTTGCACCAGTAGGCAGATGCACTCAGTATATCTTTAATTTAAAATATGACTTGGCAGGGTGTTCCTTGCTTATTGCAACACTGGATCACTACTTGTTGACAGTGACATAGATATCACATCTGCAGTTCAAGAATGAGAAATCAGTAATAAACAATGATACTTTTGACCAAGGTGTCTCTACTAGATTCTGACTACAAGCTGCAATCATATGAAGTAGCCTGCGCTGCCATACAAAAAAAACCCTCAACCTCATCCCCAACTACCACAATCCACTTTGCAAGTTTTCAGAAGCTGGGGTTTGAAAAAAGAATCTTGTGTCGACCTGTGAAAGACAGATCTTAGCAGTATTTTGAAATTCCAACTTCAGTAACAAATCCTAATATACCATTTGCTACTGCTGGTGAGGAAAGAACACTTGAGACTCTTACACCAAGTTTTTATTTAGTAAACAGGACTGGCATAAAAACCCAACCACACGTAACAGCTAGAATAAAGACAACCTACCTCTCTAATACAGGTATATCAGCTAAACATCTTCCAAACTTGAAAGGACTACAGCCTTCTTTTTGAAGATGTACAATATCTACTGCAGCGAATATTTATCTTGTGCTAGTACATACAATGTATTTCAGTTACATATCTGTCAGACTGTCTTTTGTTTCCATAGGCATAGAAAGCTTTGAAAAAGTTAACTTCTTAACTTCGAGTTATAATTAAGTTGCAATATTCTAGATGCCAGATTAAGAATATTCCGCTACTTATCTCTCAGCTAGAGTTAGGTGGAATGCCAGGGCTGCTGTTCCAACTAGACACTGAGTATTAACAAGGAATATATTCATAACAAAGCATGCAAACTCTAAACAAGAGGGGAAGCCTACATAAAAAAAATCACGCAGAGAGAAACAGCTTGCCCATTTTTAAGATGAGAAGCGTTCAGATTTTATAATGCCCCTTCATACACCTATTAGAATCACCCCACAGGATGCGATACAGAAGACATTCTAACTATGGCTTTCTAACCCACATTTGGCAATCTGAACTGTGATACACAATCTCAAGATCATGCCAGGTTTGCACTAGCTTCGACATCTTTTCTTCGGTAAGATCCTGTTTAATAAAACAAGAACAAAACAAAGTTTCTGAAATGGGGAAGATTTGTACCTGGAATATGCATTCATGTAAGTAGCTGCAGTCGTTCTTTTTGCTGCACCCCTTTCCAGGATTTGGTAGACTTCATTTTTGTTGTGTACAGTTACTTCTTCCAAGCCTTTAATAATTACACCCCTCTGTCAGAAAATAATGCATGCTTACTATACATCTCTCAACAATCCTGAAAGCCTTAAGATAACAAATTTTGGAAGACAGCACTAACCTTGTTTCGAGGGTCATCAAACATCTGCAGTCTTTCTCCAACATCAGGAGTAGGATTCAGAAGATCAAAAAGCTCCTCATTATAGATTTCCAAAAGAGAGACTTTCACGGAAAATTCAGTACCATTCTCTGTGAGTTTTTCAAATATTTGATGCAATGTACGGGGTATTATACCTGCTAGTGGATCCTATAAATTAAAATGAAGTATTTAATACATAAATGTACCGAAAGAGATTTGGGGGGGTGGGGGTGGTGGAATTTCAGCTAAATAGTCTGATTTGATATAAGCAAGAATACCTTGGACAAAGGTCATCTTCCATATAAAGATCGCCAAGGCTTGTATGCATGCATTAAAGATGTAAAGTTTTGATTTTCATATAAGTGAATGAGACCATTTGTTAATTTACAAACATTTAAGGAAAGTCAGCTTCAGGATTTGAAAGGCATCAACTTTAGGTTTTCTTTAGCCTTCTGCAATTTCTAGCTTTGAACTATAGTACAGACAAGAGAAATCTCAGAGCGAAAAATATACCTCTTCCCAAGTATATTCCTCATTGGGTGACCGCTCCCCTTCCATTGTGAAGGTCTTACCAGTACCAGTTTGGCCATAACTGTGAGAATAAAAAATTAAAATGCAAACAAGAAACTAAAATTCAAATAAAATTTCCTAATAGTAAAAATTGGCTCACTTACGCAAACACTGTACAGTTGTAGCCCATAATAACTTCATCCAAAATGGGACACACAACACTCCGGTATACATCGATTTGCTTTGCCTGAGCTCCAAAAACCTGTTGAGGCAAAGACAACACATCCCATTTATCTGTACAGTAATGTATGGCATCACACAGTACAGTAATAAGACCATATTAGAGAAATGTACTAGCTTGTTTCTAGAAGTCCCCAACTTGACAAGAGTTACCATATCAAATGTGTAAGTCTTTCTTGACATCTTATCTGTCACTCCTCCAGTGCGGACACTAACTTCCTTTCTTGCTTGATCACAGTCTACAACAGCATAGGAGCTTGCTTTACGTTCTGAGGCATTAAAAGGCCTAAAAATACAAGAATTAAGAATACCGGATTGATATCATTGCTAATAAGAACATAAACTGACAAAGCAGTAATATCATTCAGTTTAAGGGTCCAGAATAGTATAATTGGGTAAAAGGAATATAAAGCCTTTAACTTAATCTGTTTCATAATTGTTTAAGGAAAAACTGCCACAATTTGGCAGTTTCCAGACCTTGTTTCTCCTTCCACCCACTGCAGGACAACTCAAGTATCTATAGCTTTTAGTTTGTTTACATATGTATTAGAAAACGTTGTTCAGTTGCAGGGGGGTGGAAGATGAAACATACCAAATAGTTATATAAATAAGAGCCTTCAAACAAGGAAAAACTTATACATAAAAGTTAAGGCAATAGCGAATCAAACTAACTAACTTTAAAAATTTCCTTTTTTATTTTTCATTTACAAAAGCAATGAAGCCTACATCTTGCACTGATGACAAAACACTCTAAAGCACCAGAAATACTAACAGACCCTACTAATAGCAGAACAGTAGACAGCAATACCAGAACCTTTATAATGCTGATGCATTTGAATAGAATTTGTGAATTGCGAATAGAATTTAGTAAGACAGACAAATAAATCATCAGATTTTGGGGGAAAAAAGTCAACATACCTTTTTACTCTGATTGAGTTTTAAGTAAGGTTTAGTAGCGGTATAATAAAAGTTTAGAAACTTGATGGTGAGCATTTTGTTTCATCAGTAAGTTAATTTAAACCTGGTGCACAGAATTTTCCTTGAAGGGGTGTTTGCAACAATTTCTCCCAAAAAGCATGGAAATGACCATGGGCTGAAAACTAAAAGCATGAAATGCTATTTTATTACTCATTTAGTAGTGCCAGCTGCACTGAATGTCTATGCTACCTGTATAGTTGACGTGAATGGTCAACTTGAAAATAGAACTTCTATAACCTTAGTAACCTCTAAAATATTTTGGCAGTAGAGGCACTTCAGATGCTGTCTCTTTAAATGATGTTAAAAAAAAATACCACAAGCGCATGGCATCTCGAGTTTCCTGACTATTCTGGCTAACATTTCTTCCTCAACATATCACTGAGGCCGAAGTGTTAGATTCTAAACAGACCACTAGAGGCTTTGGTGCAAGACTGATCGGTGACAACAGATGATCACTAAAATCTTGTTCACAGGGGCAAGTTACAGCTTCAGTTTTGCGGCTTTTAAAATAGTAGGAGGCTGAACAATGAATATATTCTGCTCTGTAATGATATAACAGCGAACCAGTCAAATGCAGGAGCCTTACGGTACGATAGCTCACAACTGTGAGATTAGAGGAACAATTGAGATCAGCTGGAGCATACAAGCAGATCATCGCCACGCACCACTAGACAAGCAGCAACCTGGTATGCCATGGTGACATTCGATCACAGGTTCACCCTCTTAGGTACGAAGCATATTAACATGCATAATAACAATGCTAATGCATGCATTTTGAGTTTCCAAATTCATGTTTTACCAAAGCATAGTAAATGTGTTGCTTGAAAAGGGTTTTGATAAGCTCAGACACATCAGGTTTTGGAACCAAATCTGGAAGCAAATTAATACAATTGCATCTACCTATCTGTAAGATAAGTAGAACCTGACTGATGCAGAAGAAAAAGGGAAGGTGAAAGGAACATTTACTAGCTCAAACACACTGAAGCTCTATTAAAAAAGAGAAGCTGTACAAGAGGCAAGAGCAAGGGCGAGATAGAAAGTTTTTAGGTGTTAGAGACTAAATCTTGACATAGGGCTTAGTCTATGAGTTGCAACAAAAGCAAAACACTACACCATGGACAATCCTGATGCTACTGTCATATTGAGCATTATATTTAATTAAAATATACAGTGATACTTAGTGAGGCTATTCAAGAACAATTGAGACTAATCAGATGAAAAAGGAAAATGATTGCTCTTGACAGTGTTTCAAACTCAATTGCTTCAACAGTTATTCTTCTTTTGCAATAGCCTTGATTTACATCAATGCTTTTCACCAATCCCATAACATTTGTTTCAGCAGCTTTTTAGTTGTGTTGCAAAAATAAAATAGCTTTTAATTTCTATTTTCATTGTGCATCTGTAAAAGTAGAACTTCCAAGCATGAGGATATAATGATTGCAAAAGGCATTAATAACAATAATATGTAAGCTAACATTTGCAGTTCTGGCTCAAAAAAATAAACTTCCAAAGGTATTTTTCAACACTATTCTTAACCCGTTAGCAGTATTACAGTTTTAACAAGTCTTTAAGGTCACCTCAAAATAACAAAGAGAACCTAATTTTATGGTACATGAAATTTGTCACGGTATACCAAAAACTAAATTAATCTCGTCAACCAAGGTAGTTGGTCATTATTACTTAAGAAGTTGACCCCCATAGCTTTTCAACTGAATTCGGAGAGTCTGCATCACTGAAGTTATACGAAAGATAAACGAAAGCAGGTGTAGCAAAAAATTTATTAGCTGTTAAATCGTAGCGGCTTCCCACAGAAGCTCATAGAAGGTAAAATTCTTTTTTTTTTTTTTATTATTTGTCTTGACTTTTAGTCATACTAATTCTCATCCAGCTCTTCTTAACCTTCCTACATAGCTTCATACTGGGTGTGCACTGAATCAAGTTCGGAAATTGCAGCTTTTTTGAGCCGTAAGAGATTGTTCATGGCAGCGCTAATTTTGCGGAAGTGCCGATTATCGCTGCTGGCTACGCGGGTCCGCCGCGCAGCGCATACAGTTAACGCCTCGGACAGGCATTTTTAAAGCGCAGTAACGAGCGCCGTTCGGATGTAACAGCGGGCTCTTTAATAACGATATACTCGGAGAGACATCACGCAGTTCCCTTTCCCCGGAGCCGCTGAGTAGCACCCGGGCAGA
>NW_008795129.1:8969705-8976589 GCF_000699145.1 Aptenodytes forsteri
AGCCGGGCCCCCGCGGGCAGCCGCGGCAGAGCAGGCAGCACGATGAAGCGAGTTAGACCGGACGGGTCGCGGGATGGCACGGGAAGGCGGATCCCGCGGGGGGGCGGGCGGGCCCCACGTTTGCGTTCCAGCGTCTGACCTGGTCCCTCACACTGCTGTGACGTTCTACCTGACGTCAAGCTCGAACCTGCTGTGCAGCTATTTTTCACCACCGCTACCGCGCGCGCTCACGAGGGGGCAGCAGGGAAATGTACGGCCTCCTTTGCAGCTGCTGCTGAACATCCAGGTACTTGCGGGCATCCAAACTTCTCACCTCGGTTATCTTTCTTCAGGATTCACGTCATCCTGGTAATCTTTCATCACAGGTCAAGCCCTCTGGCCATCCTTTCTTCTATCCCCACTGGCTCTCCAGTTAGTCCACGTTTCCTTTAGACATCACGTTCAAAATTAGACAAGAACGCCTAGCCAACGCCTGGTGGAGTGGAAGCATTACTTCGCCTGTTTTTTTCAAAAAAAACCCCAAAACCCACCCTATTTCTGTTTACACGGTGGGGCACAGCATTCACCGCTCCCCGCAGGGCACCTCGCTGTCCCCTCGGCCGGTGGTGCCCCACTGCAGCTTGCCACGCGTTTGCAGCAGAACTGCCAGGCCAGGCAGTTTATCCCCCAGCCGAGCGCTCCGCTGGCCCTGCTGCAGAGCTCTGCTCCGGCCCCTCTGCGCGTTGTGCGTGCTTTAACTCAGGCTGGTCTCCAGCCCAATTCATCACCACCACTCTGAACCCTACACCTAACTTTCAACATGTCTACAGGCTGGTACTGCCTGCTCAACGAGTGGGAAAATCCTGTGTCACAATGAAAATAAATAGTTAAAGGCTCAGGACAAAGCACTGCGGGTGCACCACATGCACCCTTTTATTTTGAAACTAGATCACATGAACCACTCGCCAAATACAAGTTTGCATCCTCTCACTAGCAGTTTAATTTACATCACCCTAGCTTCCCTGTGAGAGCTTCCTTTGAGACGCTATTAAAGGCTTTGCTAGGCGGAGATCTATGACAGGATAACAGGTCTTGTGGGTGTAGAGAAGATTTAACTGGTCTGACATGCTTTGTTCTCAACAAATCCGTGCTGGCTCCTACAGACTGTCATACTGTCATCTACCTGTTACGGCCTACAGTGCTACCGTGTTTTGCTGTTGTTCTAGGGCCTTCCCAGTTGCTGAAATTCGGATTAGCCATCTATAATTTTGGAGGTTCTGCCCCCCCCCCTTTTTTTTTCTTTTTTAAATTGGCTGCTTTGAAACACCTCCTCCATGAGTTCTTAAAGTTAATAACAAATGAATCCTAACCCGTAAGGCTTGCGGTAATTTTTCTGACGGTCACACGAAGCAGCATCACATTATGCTCCTCTACCATTTATCTCAAAAGTTAGAACAATGTCAGAGCCAACCGATCTTATACTAGGCATGAAGAATGGGATCTCAGAAATACACACATTATTTTTGTAGAAAAGGACACAAAGTGTTGGATTCCTAGTCTGCTGTGAGCAGAAATTGATTCAGAAAACATTAACATTCAACAAATTTGTCTGCCATTCTAAATATAAACTGATGATGAGACAGGACAAGAGCTACAAAATCTTTATAGTGATTAATAACAATTTTCATTTCCAGCCTTTCTAAGTGAGTATTTTCTGTTTGCTCCATGTAAGACTTTACTGCTTGCATGCCACTGAAAACAATACAATCTTAAAGTAGATATAGCATATATTACATGAAAAGAAAACTGCTTTGCAAGGACAGACATTTGGAAGTCAGTAACTGCCAGATGAATAACTGCCCTTCAAACATCAATTTTTAACCTTTTGGCCTCAAACCTAGAAATAAGGCAATGATTCTGTAGAAAAAGCTTGTAAGAAAACACTTAAAATTTATATGCATAGACGACTAAGGAATCTGTATTTTCAGTCTTAGAGCTTAACTTTCCAACCAAAATGAGTTTGGTGGATTGGTATTACTAAGACATGCTATTTTTTTTCCCTCTAATGAAACACTAAAAATCACAATAATACATTTTGTTTCAGTTAAGTGAAGACTTAACCAAGTGGGAAAATGAATATAAGATAAAAGCGATATCCATTGCAAACATATTGAGACCACCCTTACTCTTACTTGCTTTTTGTATTCCATATATACTAAGAGCAAAAATAATTTGTACAGACAATTGTGTAGGAGCGACTGCTAGACTGAAAAGTCAAATGCAGGTATGCGAATATACTGAATCTTTACCTTTTGCTCTATTCTCCTTCATACGGATCATATAAAAGAAGGTGTTCCACAAGAACACATGAAGTCTTTTCTTCCCATTTCTGCCTGTTTGTTCTTTTCTTGTATGAAAGTGTAACTTGCATTAGTCAGAATTTTGCTCAAAATACAAACATGTCTCTCACAAACATAGAAAAAGAGATCATTCAAACCTGCATTTAAATAAAAGGAATCTATTTAATTCTTGGGAGTTGAATCTGGCCGATAGCTATCTTTGCCATAGCTGTGGTAAGTAGAAAACATGTATTCCTCGTAATCAAGTTAGCTTAAAAAATGCATACAGTTTAATAGCTGCAGCTCTGTTTTACAAGGTCAATTTACAGCAAGCATAGGTCGTACATTTTCTTAGACTAGGTAGAGCCTAAAGATACTAATACACTATAAACACAAACTGAGTGACAGGGAGCTAGCATTTCACAAGCAATAAAAATAAAGAGGAGAAAAAAGAAGCAAGAATACTTAGGATAGTCTTAACAGTGGTTAGGAGAATGACCTTTAAGAAGGCATGTATGTAATTTGTGACATGTTTTTTTTTTAAGAGAGACAAAAACATTACAGAAAAATAAATTACATAATAATACACACAACTGCCAATGTAATAATACACACAAATGCCAATGTAACGACTTCAGTAGAGATTACTAATCCCCACTTACTGATCAAAAAGGACAATTTTTCCCTAAAGCTTGCCAAGAAGTTGTTGTATTATAGTGATATTCATAGACAATGCATGTCTCAAAAAAAAAATAATAATCAGTGTTTTCCTAGGATTTATATCAGATGACCTGGGTAATTATAGGTATGCAGTACCTAAAATTGTTGACACTAAACATGATTAGCTAAGAATTAAGAAAGGTTATCATAACGAAGAGATATAATTAATACAAATTGTAAGTTTGGATGAGACTTCTTCAAGGCTTAGTAACACTTGTTTTGATTACCAACATGCTACACAGTGTATGAGCTGTATTGAACATGTGGAGAGTTTAATACTGTTTAATATTATCAGTGACATAGGAAAAATTTACTGATTAATTGCATATTCACATTAAAGGGGAGATGACCTGCACCTCAGATAAACATAAAGCAATTTCTAGCCGTTGAACAGCCTGTCCAGCTGGCCAGTAATATTCTAAACACTGTGTTGTCCCCATACAGGAAGTTAAACAATAAGGACTTACACACACACTGTACTGGTATATTCTCAGCGGAGGACAGGGTTCTCCTTCAGCCAAAGTAACAAGATAATTATTTCACTGTTAAAAATGAAAGATACAATGCAATAAAATAACTACCTTATTGTTAAAAATTAAGGACTCAATGCATATATAACATGATTAAAAACAGAATTGGTTTCAACTAGCTAGGGAAAATACACAGAATAAAGGATCTCTTTTTTCTGCACGTGTGCCAGATCACCGTCCGACACAGACACAGATGGTAGCACTTTTACATCTTTTTATAGTTATAGTCACCATAATAAAAAATTAACACCACACGTAGGGGGGTGTATGCATTTGTGTAATTAGCTCAGAGTAAAGCTAATAATTTTCCATATGCTTACCTATTTTCAGTTAAGGCATGCAGCTGGATGACATCCTTTACACAAAAAGAAAAGAAACAATGAATGGGAAAATTGGAAACATATAGACTTGACAGGACCCACTGAAGTCAACAGGAAATGTCTCCTTGGTTTCTCATTATCTTTTGACTTTAATATTTTAAAATGTAATTCATTCAGTATTTTTATACGGAGAACAGGCAACAGACAATCTTTTTTCACATATGCTTTGTCATGAAATTGCCACTATTTATTCTGGAGTGGAAATAACAATCATAAGCTATCCTTTCTTCAGCCTGAGGCCAGTTTGCTACAAAGCCCTTTTATATACAATTACAATTTGAATTTAATCCAGAATTTTAGCTAGGTGGAAAAATATGCTTCCATTAGAAGCATATCAAGACTGTACTTAGAGTTTTACACTTGCTGCCTCTTAGCTTTCAAGAGGAGTATAAAATACTGGGTTTATTATAAATTATTTGTAACCTGCCTACTTTGAGGATCACTTTCCCTGCACCGTACAGTTATGTCACATATCCTGAAGAGGGATCTCCACACTGCTACTCCATAAGGTTTCTTCATGGGAATTTTTGAATAATTTCCACACTTACTCTAAATCATACTTAAGTCCATTTGATCTTTTACGCTGAGGGTGGTGAAACACTGGAACAGGCTGCCCAGAGAGGTGGTGGATGCCCCATCCCTGGAAACATTCAAGGTCAGGTTGGACGGGGCTCTGAGCAACCTGATCTAGTTGAAGATGTCCCTGCCCATGGCAGGGGGGTTGGACTAGATGACCTTTAGAGGTCCCTTTCAACCCAAACTATTCTATGATTCTATGATTTTGGGCAACACCTGTTTTTCCACTAGGGCAGATGAAGAAGGCAGAACTGAAAGCACCAAATGTCTATAAGCAATTAAAGTTTCATGGGGAAGAAATCTCAGTTGCTGACTACACCGAGAAAGGAATTTTTGCTTAAAGTCCTCTACTTTTGCTGATGGTGGTGTATTAAAAATTTCTTTAAAACATGGAAAAGATATCCGAAATAGTGGATGAGTGTAATTTTGGCTAGTATAAACTGGAACAGAGAGGGGTTAGATTATAAGAACACAATCTGCTCTTGAATAAACATCAGTGCCCAGTGCCATTGAATAGCCGCTAAATAAGCTTACAGTGGATAAAATAGGTGTAAAGTACAGTAGGTGTGACCTCTATTGCACACCTCTGCTGCAATAGTTACATTAGATGCATGAGGAGGTATAATCTTTCATCACCACAGCTACAGAAGCAGAAGCGCTTGCTTTAGGTGCAACTATTAGCAGACCACCACAGTTTTGCTCGTGCAGTCTACTTTGCTTTCCCAGGATTGCCCCTGTGTATATCCTAGACAAGATCTACAAGGAAAGGCAGGATTTATCAGAGCAGCTAAATATACACCAGGCCAGCATTAGCTAAATATATACATTTGGCTACACTAGGCTACCAAACTCTGTCAGGACCTGAAAAAGGAATCAACTGCCTGAAACTCTGTATACTTTTATAGCTTTCACCCCTACGTGATAACTGATACAACATGCCTACAACTTGCGTTAACAATAAAGGCACAAGCATTTCTACTATACATTCAACTTAAGAGAGCCACTCCAATTCACCACCTCTTAATCCCCCAGTTGCTTCAGAAAGGGAGGAGATAGATCATGAAGAGGCACTCATTTGGCAGTGTGCTTTCTGCCAGACACAATGGTATTGCCCTCTCTGATGGGATGGCAATGGGGTGGAATTAAGATTTAAGACCTCACTATTTATCCTGTCCTGCTTCCCTCCGGCCTGGTCTTGACTTTTACATATACTAGGAAATGGAAGAAAACCAGACTGCCTCAAACTAGAATCCCATGAGGACAAAGATATCCTTCATTTTCACAGGAGTTAACATATTGTGTTAAAATTAGGCTCCCACACAGTTCTAAATCCAACCAGTTAACTTAGGTGAAAACTACCAACTGCCTTGCTCCAACCAGGATTAGTTAACCTGAGAGACAGTTCTGTGTCTCAGCTGAGGCCAGAAGTGTGGGTGTATTTGATGTGGACACAAATGTTTTAAATTGGGTAGCTCAGGTACTGGTAAGAGCATCTCTATAGCAGTGCAGACCTCAGTGGAAACTAGCAGCTGAATGTCTACCAAATTCCCTGACAGATTTTGTTGACCATATGGAGTAGCATGCTGCCACTTCTAACAACTAATTTGACCAAAGCTGACTAGTTTGAAGCTACTTCCGATACATCTTCAGTCCCATCTTTGGGTGCAGAAATAACCTTAGCTAACTCATCAGGTCCCATCTTTCTACCTTTTTATGACAGGAGGAGGGTTCTGTGAACTTCCAGCTGTGAGATACCACCTGTAATAAAAGGCAAGCAGTGGGGAAGCTAAAATCAGGCATTAAATGTAGCACGTTAAGTTTTATCTATTTTTTTTTTTTAGCTTTGAGAAACAAGACATAGGAAAATAGACACATCTGAAGAAAGCACATTACTAGTACTGCGAACAGTGGGGGGTTTGGGGGCTTTTTTTTTTTTTGCCTAGAAAGGAATTAAAGCAGCCAGCCACAACCACGACTTTCCCACAGGGAAATCTACCAAGGGAAAAAAAACCAAATCTCCCCAGAAAACCAGATACATGGAGTTATAACAGAAGTTCAACCTTATCTAGCATTTACACCTCGTAAACCCATCCTGCAAGGAGAGTCCTGTGCCCGAAGCGGCGGGGCCCCGGTGCTGCAGACCTCCCGCGGCAGGTGAGAGGCGGCGAGCAGAGTCCCGAAGGAGAGCTCCCACGGGGTAAATTCTCTCCCCAGGGGGACGGAAGATTTTGACACCCGCTGCACTGGCAGATCTGAAATCTCTGCCAGTCAGGACGGCACCGCACCCACTGTACTCAAATTACGAGGCGTCTAATTACCTTTTGTCTTAGCTTTCGCCAGCAGGGACGCGGTGCCCGGCC
>NW_008795129.1:8977565-8985793 GCF_000699145.1 Aptenodytes forsteri
CCGGCGCGCCCCGCCTGGGAGAGCCCGGTGTGCGGCGGGGCTGTTGTGCTCGGGTATCTCCAACTGCACCTCCGTTGACAAAGCAGACTTGGTCATCAGCCGTAGGGCTATGGCGCGGCTTAGTTGCCCGGTGGGCTTGCTTTGTTGTTTTTTTTCCTCCCTCTCCTCAAAAAAACCCGGAATTTTCACGTTGCTTAACTTGCCATGTCTTCCTAAGCCATAAATATAAAAAAAAAAGTTTAAATTCTTCAAAAAGAAACTGCCATCAGAGTTACCCAAAGTTGATGGGAGCGGCCTCTTCAGTTTGTGACGAGCAGTCTAGTACTGGCATTGTGCGGGTCTTGTTTTTGTGTGTGTGTGTGTGTTACCAGCTCCAGTGGAGACAGTCAGTAACCTCGATCGAGGGAGGAGCGGGCAGGAGGCTTGGCCTGGCTCACTTTAGGGGCAAATTAAACTGCGTAACAACTCGGCAAAGTTTTTCCAGGAAGGGAGCTGAGTAAGGGAAAGAGGCTAAGTTGTTTTCTTTCTTTCTTTAACGCTGTATCTGTTATCTTAATACCAAAACCTATATTTAACACTGCAAAAGTAAGAGACATCAAAAGTAGCATCTTTGGGGGGAAAAAAAAGTGAGTTACGATGACTCATGCTGTCAGTGCTCGTGTGTCAAAATTCGGATGCACCGCTATTGTTCATAATTGCTATGTATGCTTCAGTATTGTAAAGGTAATCCACAATGTATATTCGGAGCTAATGCTTTTCTCAGGCTGTAGTTTCTCCTGCTAGATTACTCCTCTTCAAGCATGTCAATATATGCAGTATTTGGACTTAACTTTATATATGTGAGTAGGCCTGTTGTGTGTTCATACTGCCTACAACCATGATTTAATCATCTGTTTAATTTTAATTGGGAATTAGGATTTACATAAATAATAATGAAATGAGAGCAGGCATAGTGCTTTCACATGATGATTTTTTTTAAGATGACGAACGTGAAAATTAAGAATCTTTTTTTCAATTACATGTTCCCTGTTTCCATTTCTGAATTTTGTTCATACTTTCACCTTTTTTTCAGCTTTAACTTTTTCTTCTCATATAATTTTTAACCTTCATCTGTGCGTCAAGTAGCAAGATCATTTCTGTTAGAAATTCTTATCTCCTCTTTTTCATCTCATGTACAGCATTGAAATTATCTATTCTAGTTGGGAAGTTCCTGGAAGGGTTCATATTTGCATGTTTGCATGCTTTTTTGCTCCCTTTCTCCTTCCTGTCTTCAGTCGCTTGGAAGGCTGTGGCTTAATCCCTTAGACAAAACGGTACCTTTGGGAATTTGATCGAAGTGTCAAGGATATAACTTATTTTGCACATGAATACAAAAGTAGTTCCCTACCCTGTTAGGTTCAGAAGAAGAAAGAGGGAAGGGACAAAAAGTTCATTACCTCCAGTGTTTCACTGAACTGGAAGGTGTTAGGCTCCTAGCTAGGGGTCACTGCAGGTTATTGTAGAAGTCATTTACTAAAAATACTGTCAGACCATTTGAGAGATCACACGTTGGGTTGATAGTTTTGATACATTAATTCTATTGTATTAGATGCTTTCATAATAATTTTGATATATTGATCTTTTAACAAGATAGGAATCAAAAAGTTTGTAGTAAAAATGTCTGTAGAGGAATTGATTAATTGGTTTTGTGTTTAGTTATGCATTTGTATATGCATGGTCTGTCAGTGAGCATCTTTATCTTCTCAGCTTTTATGATGTCCCTAAGTTGATAAAATATGCTTATGAGATAGCACTGTATATATGTAACAAGGTGATTTTTGATGGAGCTTGTTTGAAAGTTGCTTCGCTATAGCTTTCTATTTAGATCTGACCTTCTGCAACTTGTTTTTAGAATGAGTCAGAGCTATAGCTTGCCTGAACAATTGGAATGGAAAAAAATGCTGTAGAGTTGAGAGTTTACTTACAGCATTAACAGTAGAACTAGAATTGGATAGTCCAAAATCATAAAAACTAAACCACAAAACAGGTAAACAGCCAGGACTTCCCTTGTTGAAACACACCACTGACTCTTGTGAACTGCTCGTTGTTGTAGGTCTGTTGGTCATGTCAGAGCTCTAGTGTTAGATAAACAATTGCTTTTAATGTGGGATTACAGTACTTTTCATGATTCAGAATCCTAAAGTTCTGTTTTTGTTGCTAGATCAGATTTTCTTGCCAGTTCTCTCATCTTTCTGTGTATTTCTTGTTGTTACACAGTATAACTAAAGTTTTAGTCTCATCTTGTTTTTTTAATTCAGACCTCACAAGTTTTTCTTTTTGAGGGTATGAGACAGATGGTAGCATAAAGTGTTAAGTGAGTTGGCTTTACAAAGAGCCTTGGGCAATCTGATGTGCTACTTGCAGATAAAATGTATGAAATACACATCAAAATACAGTTAGAATAAAGCACAGAGGTCTCTCCTGTAGCATCCAGTTTTATGTTTCCTAGCGTGTGCAGGGCCATGTGCTAGACACCACTGCTGCGCTGTGGTTGTGGACCAAGCCCTGCAGCTGTAGGGTGGTGGAGGAAAAATATCAGGAAGGGAGGAAAACCACTGGCTTGCAAGTATTTGATGAATAAAGCAATTAATTGGATTAATGAGTACATTTCCGAAAAAAATAAGTAAAATACACTTTCAGGCAGCTGGTCATGTAACACAGAAACTAGTCTTATCAGTCTTGTTCTTAGCACGCAGTTTGAGACTGATGAAAATAACGATGCAAGCTAAAATACTATGCCAGATTTGCGAAATCATTCTGAAGATCCTATATAATCATATCGTCTAAAGATTAAAACCAGATAATTTTGCTTAAATTTAAAAAAGAAATAGTCTTTCAAATAATGAAAGGCTTCAAAACCCTTTTGGAATTTGCCTAATTTTCAGAAATCTTGTAAAAAATTGAAGCAAGTGCTAGGAAAAGATTAATTTCAATTGTGTTCTTATTTCTGGTGAACCTGGACAAAACTTGTTTACCCTGGAGGGTGTGTTTTTGATGAATTGTTGAGGTGATTCTGGGAGAGAGAGGAAAAGTAAGCCAAAGTGATTTAGAAATTTTTTAAAACTTGTTATCCTTTATTGCTATGTCTGAAATCAGATTGTATAAAATCCTGCCTTTTTGTTTGACTTTTTTACCCAGTGCTTTGGAAACTGTGGAATGGTCCAAGTTAAGGAACGTAGTTTTAGGTCAGTAAATTAGCTTTATGGTGTCTTGATTGTATATCCCATCCTGTTTGACCAACGTAAGACTGTTGAAAACACTCATCATTTTACTACTTGGGCCAGTTACTCAGCTGGGGCCTGATCTTACATGTGAAGCTACCAGGACCCTTGTTTTTGCCAAGTTCACACGTGGTATTGTCTCATTAATGCTACTGGTAATTCCTGTACACTGGTGTGTAACACCAGTGTTTCTACTGTCACGTTGGCACTGAAACCTGTGGCAGACCAAGTTTTACTGCTGTCATCTAGAAGCTTAAGAAGCTGGACCTTTCTGGGAATGAGAGCAAGGCAGGCATCTATCCTGGCTACCACCATTAGGAGGGAATTTTCCGAATCAGTTACAGACTTGGCAAAAAACTGCAGACCGAGGTTCTGAAAATGCTTTAATTGTAGTGAGACTTCAGAATTTCTTCAAAATGAACTACATAATAAAACCTTATAAATATTCATCATCTTCAAACTTGCCTGATTCAGCATGATTAGTTGTTCTTAATAACTTGGTAGCGCTGATTATATCATTGTGGGTCTTTGTGGTTGGAGCTTTTGTGTATGAAGTAATATGCTGAATTCCTGGTGAGTTTAAAAGTGATAAAACATGTTAACATTTTGAGCAGTTTATCTACTTATGCAGTCTATCTGCCTGTGTATGCAATCAGATTTATTTAGATCAGCATCAGGAATGTGTTGGGATCTTATATACATTCTCTAGCTTCATGACAAGTAAATTCACAGAAGATTGATGCTTTATGGATGTTGAATAATGTGAACTGTTTTAATCTCTAAATGTGTAAAAGAAGGATTGCTAAGTTTGTCTACTGATTAACCTGTAACTTGGAAGAGTTATGGATAGTCTCCTGAAGTATCCTTTATGGTAATGGTCACCTGAGTTGATTTAATTTGGGGTTTGTGTTTGTTTTTTGGTTTTTGGGGTTTTTTTGAGATTACTCTTTCTCTGCTCCATTTTTTTATTACATTCTTGGTAACAGAACTTAGTAAAAACATATGTCTGATTTTAGGAAAAAACCTGTACTGCCTACAGTTTAGTCTAAAAAATAATTTTTAATTATAGCATACAAGTGAATCAAGAAGTTAAGAGAGGAGGTAGATTGTTGGTTGACTTACCGGTAACGTCACTGTTACACATAGAAGGATGTCACAATGCCATTGAATTCTGCTGCTATTGTGAGGAGAGATAGGTGCAAGAGACAAAGAGGAGGGGTGAAGACCTGTGGAAGAATGGAGATTTATTTTGTTGTTGCAAAGCTACGAGCTTGCAACTGAAGAAGTTCATGGACTCCTCCAGAGTGCTCAACTCGGTGCGATCATCCCTGTAAGAGAGGTGAGAAAAGTCTGGCTGGTAGTTCTGCAGCGCTGGGCCTCCTGCCGAAGCACACAGCACTTCTTTCACTCCAGGCACTGGCAGCTGAAGAAATCTTCATGTAAGTTACCAAGAACTGTAAACCAAGATGGATTAGTAAATAATACAGAGAACACGTTATCGATGGTAGCTCCCTTGCAGGACAGGGCAGAGAGAGGTTTTGGCTCAACAAAGGTTTCACTTCACTCTGGTAGATGGTAGGCAATTAAGTTTGGAATTAAAAAAAACTAAAAAGAAATGGATATAAATAAAGAACTTGGAACAGGTGCAAAATGTGAGATTGAATATTACTGTGGTCTTTGTAGAGTTTCAAAGACACAGAACGTGAGTAAGAATTGTATTGCAGTCAGCATAACATACCAAGTGTATTCAAAAGGCAGACAGATGAAACATAAGTTGAAAACGAGGAGCGATTCAGATCCTAGTATATACAAGTGTAAACTTAAAGGGAGTGTGTTGGAACACCCACAGATGTGTCCATAGAAGTAATTTGGGTTCAGTTGCATAAAAGCTTCAAGGAAACCCCAAATTTTAAGGCAACTGATACAAATTGAAAGCAAGCATCAAAACCTGCTGAGCTGGTAACTGTTTGTTGCCATTCATCTGGTTACTTCAAGCTGATTAGTGTTTATAGCCATTCATCTGGCTCAGACCTATGTACCAGCATTTGGCTTAAATATGTGAAGCCTGTCATGGCAAAAAAATCTTGAAAAGTGCTTTGGCGTTTGTGCTCTGGGGGTCATATTTTTATTAGCTAGTTACATTCTCGCGTTGAAGCAACCCTCAGGAGTTTCTGTTAATTGGTTTTCAAATATGGTCCTTTAATTGTTCAAACATTGAACTAAGATTTGACTACACTGGCTAATTTTTAATTAAAGTAAGTTTACTAAAATAACTTTGAAAGATGAAAATAGTTAGGCAGAATCATATATCACTTAATCCTACTCTGTAATACTCTGGTTGCAGGTGGAACCTGGCATCCCCAGAGAACCTCACTGGTTCCAAGGGACTGCCTGCCTGGAAATCATTACAAAAACTGGGCCTCAAAGAATAGAATATGATTTTACTTCAAAGTGCTATAGTTTAAAATTCAGCGTTTGTTTTAACTGATACTTTTCTTGTACAAGTGAAGTAATTTTGATGATGAGGAAGAATGTTTAATATTTCCTAGTCATTGAATAGGGACACTGCTCTCAGTTCAAACATCCCCATTCTTTTATCCTTTTCTTTCTAGCTCTGTCATCTTGCCACCTGTAATTTTTGAGCCAGTGGAAGAATTCCCAGTGCCACAGTAATGCTTTGTATTTGTTCCTGCTGTCTTTGCTTTATTGGATCTTTGTCTGTTGCTTCTGTTTTGTGAAAGTAGTATGACAGTATTTCTTTTAATGACATTTTTGTTAGGATATTAGCTCTGCAATAAACATAGCATCTAGTTTGTGGATTAATTTCTTTGCTACTGACCATCAGCATTCAATGCTCACTGTAATGACAGCGTAGCAAGTAGATATAGCACATGTACTTCAGGACAGCATCTGAACACGACTTTAGGAATTAAGCTACTTCTCAAAAAACAACAAGAAATACAGAATTCTTTCTGTTTCCATTACCTTTTTTTTCCTATGGTCAAAAGCAGTTCTATTGTCAAAAAGTGGTTTGTGGTGTTTTAGGATTCTTGTGTGAAAGAATGGAACATGGTATTGTTATCAGGCAATTGCACTTAGAGAACTTAAAAGTTGCACAGAAAAGCAGTCATATTGAGGGAATGTTTAATAGTATGTCTTACAGTTTACTCCTTAAGAAAAAGTCCTTGTATAAATACTCTATCTTAAAGTGAAATTTTCTTTTCTAGCTATTGTATTGGAGTAACATAGCACCAGGAGGAACAGTACTTAAGCAGGAAGGTATTGGTCTTGTTCTTTTGATGCATTGCCTTCCAGGAATATTGTATAGTTGATCTGCCTTTGCTTTTATATGACTTGTCTGGTACTACAATTTAGTTTGCAGGGAAATAATTGTGGGTTAATCATGCAAACCCATTTGAAGTTGAAGAGAGTGTTGTATTCACAATGCCCATTGAAATAGCAATGAAGATGGAGATAAAAGTTTAAGTCCTTGGTTTGAAGGCTTAATTACTGATTTTGACCTTTTGAAAATTGTAGTTTTTTTCTGTACTGAAATATGACTGCCAAGCTGGAAGTAGCCTATGAAGGAGGGAGAAGTAGGGAATGATAATAAAATGAAGTGCAGGTGTACGGCTTCACAAGACATCAATTGAAATCTCATAAGATTTCACAGAAGCTGCGTAATTTGATGAATCACATTGGAAAGATGAGTCATCTGAATGAACAGTAAAGTTCTGTGACTTAATGATGAGGTGTAGAAATAACAAGGAGATATCAGATGACAAGGAAATTGTATAACATTTAAAAAAAAAACACTTGAGAAGTTTGTAGTATATATGCATCTTACGATAAGCAACTAGTATCTTAAGGAGATGGAATATTTTAGCTGAAAAGCAAGTGATAGGTGTTCCTTAGCAGAGGTGAAATCAGGAGATTCAGAGACCTCCTTGCTCTACATACTTATATTTGTCAATCCAGTAGAATTGTGTGCAACTGAAATACAATTAAGAACAGTTTAGTTACTGATTTTCATATATGAAAAGTAGTATCTAGTCTCGCTTCATAAATTTTACACAGTATCTTAAGTTTAGTAGAGTATTTCTACCTAGGACTCTGAACTTTGAACAAGGAGGCATTTTTTAAATCATAAACATGGATTATATCAGTGCTGTTGACGCAGAGAAACATAGATATTGCTGTACTTGGAGTATCCTTTGTTTTTGAGTGGTATCTGCATTTTTTCAGAGGAAGGAAGCCCATAGATATTCCAAGCAGGATTAGCCTGAGTACAGGGTTAAACTAGTGGATAAATGACAGGTTTAAATGAGAGTGTAGACATTTAAATTTAAATGCAGCATTTCAGTTACTCTTTAGTGATTACGTTTGACGGCCTTTTTTTTTTTTTTTTTTTAAGTAATTCATAGTGTGAGAACCATGTTTTACTAGTGGAAGTGTTTCCTTCTGAAATACATTGAGATACACATTTTTGAAAGTTACTTCATATTGTTTATGGCTCTTGCTTAGAGACATTCAGATTCTGATTATTCATTGATGCTTTCTGTACTCAGTGCTTCTATTTTTTTATTTGGGTTATAATTCTTGTTTGTAATTCTGCTTGCTTTCATATAAGGGTGTGTTATAACTTAAGTCTATTTAAAAGTTCCAAAGTAATCTTTTTACTTCTTTCAAAAGTATTCAAAGATCTAATGCTTACTTTACTGCTTTTTTTTTTACAATAATATATTCTCCAGTTTACATATGTATCTCCTTCCTCAAGCATAAATCCAGTCTTAGACAAACTTTCACTCTGCTACAGGTAAAATCTTAATTTTCTGTTTGTGAAACACTGTTTTTCACTGATTCTACTGTAGACATTATGTTCATAAACTTTCTATCCTTAACATGCTGTTAATAATGAGCTCTTTATCAGCCCCATTATAATATATAATACCAACACTGATGACTGCG
>NW_008795129.1:8985806-9003905 GCF_000699145.1 Aptenodytes forsteri
TTGTTTCCTTTTGCGGCCTTTTTTTTTTTTTTTTTTTTTTAAGTATTCATAGTGTGAGAACCATGTTTTACTAGTGGAAGTGTTTCCTTCTGAAATACATTGAGATACACATTTTTGAAAGTTACTTCATATTGTTTATGGCTCTTGCTTAGAGACATTCAGATTCTGATTATTCATTGATGCTTTCTGTACTCAGTGCTTCTATTTTTTTATTTGGGTTATAATTCTTGTTTGTAATTCTGCTTGCTTTCATATAAGGGTGTGTTATAACTTAAGTCTATTTAAAAGTTCAAAAGTAATCTTTTTACTTCTTTCAAAAGTATTCAAAGATCTAATGCTTACTTTACTGCTTTTTTTTTTACAATAATATATTCTCCAGTTTACATATGTATCTCCTTCCTCAAGCATAAATCCAGTCTTAGACAAACTTTCACTCTGCTACAGGTAAAATCTTAATTTTCTGTTTGTGAAACACTGTTTTTCACTGATTCTACTGTAGACATTATGTTCATAAACTTTCTATCCTTAACATGCTGTTAATAATGAGCTCTTTATCAGCCCCATTATAATATATAATACCAACACTGATGACTGTGCATCAGCAGATGGCTGTTGTTTTTATACCATAGAATCGTAGAATCACATGAATAAATGGGAAGGAGATAATCCAGAGGGACAGTAGCTCGCAGAACTGCTTCCCATTTTGAGAATGATACAGTATTTTAGGAAGGAAATTTTATTAGCTGACTTCCTTTTTCATTTGTAATTTTAAACTGTAAATAAAATATATCATCAAATTTTCTTTTCTGAAGTTGTTTTTGTGTATCTGGTAACATTGAGTATGCAGCTGATTTGCTAGCTAGAGTTAGTTAAAATGTCATGACTGAAGACCTGAAACAATAAGTATGTTGAGAACTGTGCAGTCCTTCATGTTCCACATCCCATATGGTCTTAAAGCTTGTATGTAGTCTTAAAACTTGGATGAAATTCCTTGAACTGTACAACCTGAAAATGGAAAAGTAAATACTGTGAAACTCCTTGTTATCTATGTGATACCAACGGGACCATACAAAATTTCTCATGCCTCTGTGTATGTGTTGTGGTGGGGAGTTAGACTCGGATTTGGTTTTCTTTGTAAGTGAAATTAGTTCAGCAACGACTAATGAAGCTCATGTAGTAGGTTACTTGGCAATATGGCAAGCAACATTTTACCACAGGAAAAGATTGAGTTTGATTGGTACTATGTGTTTATAACAGGCCGCATTCTAAAACCCTTCCTTTAAAACAGGGTTAGAACTCAGTGGCTGTTACATACAGGAATACAGCACATGATTGGCTCAGAGCATAGCTCTCTGATTTCCCATTTCTGGGGTTTGCTTATTTGTGTGTGTGTGTGGTTTGTCTGGGGTTTTTTTGTGTTGGTGTTTTTTGTTTGTTTTTTTAACATGCAGCCAAATGGTTCCACTCTACCTCCCCAAATATTGAAGTCTGAATGTCTCACCTTTTCACTTGGCATTTTAAAAAATTGAATAACCAGAGTTTATAATTTCAGAATCACACTTAGTTTCTTAGCATTTCAAAATTGTGCCATTAAAGCAGCATGTCTCATAGCATGTCTGTTAAACTAATAGTAGAAGTTTAAACACGTGAGACAGTCTATTCCTGTTTATCATGGCGATTCTGCAGTGTGTTTGTATTTTTATGGCAATATTGTAAATGGTGTCACCCTTTCTTGCTTGAGTGTACAAATCCAGTGGTTTATTAGTAAAATTTTGTTTATCTGACAATTGCAAAGTTACAACATTCATAATATAACCACCAATTCAGACACATGAAATACTTTCCTGAAGCCTGAAAGTATACTTGAGATAGCAATGTATGCTTAATTTAATTTCATTTTTATCATAATTGAAAAAGGGGATGATCTTTCTTTATTAAGTTATTTTTTTAATTACTGTTAGTATGAAACTTGAAACATTAAATGATGTGATCTACAGTTTTATTATGTTACTTGGTCTTTTTGTTTTGTTTTGTTTTAACAGCAATATCTCTCAGGATTTGAACTATACTTTTAGGCCAGTTCTGTGAGTTTTGCATAGAACTAGATTTCTTGCTGTCAATATCTCCCAGTATTCTCTAACGTAATATTAAAATATTAGCAGGGCTTAAGTAAAAATGGTAAGTGAAATTTCTTCTGTTTTCTTTAAGGTTTCAGAAAGAGACAAACAACAAAATGAACAATCCAGCTATTAAGAGAATAACAAATGAAATTATCAAATCACCTGAGGATAAACGAGAATATCGTGGGCTGGAATTGGCAAATGGCATTAAAGCTCTTCTCATTAGTGACCCCACCACAGATAAGTCTTCAGCAGCACTTGATGTGCACATAGGTATTTAATGCTTGTTGTGTTCATTATGTCATTAATAAAAATGCTTTAAGTTTTGGTATCTTAGTTGCAAATAAACTGACAGGAGTGGTATCCAGTTGGCAGCCTAGCCTTTTATTGTAATTTAGAGTTTGTTTAATTCTTTGACACATCAAGTTGAAAATTATTAGAGCTAATTAAATTCTCTTATTGTACTCTGTGTTTACTCAAGTGTAGCTCAGTCAGTAGAAAGACTTCTTTTAACCATTAAGTTTCATGTTATGAAAGATCTTTTGTAAGCAGAAAAGGGGTGGGTGTGAGTGCAATTATTTCAGACAGCTCCATCTGTCATATCAGACTTTTTTTTTTCCTCCCATGTTAAGTTGTTGATGTGTAGAGGTGAGAAAATGCTGTAGTGCTGGAGGAGTTGGAGAGGCACTCCCTAACTCCAATGATGCTTAAGTGTGCAAACAGAAATATTGGAAATAGAAGAGGAAGGTAGTTACTTTGACTCTTTGGAGTAATAGAAGACTTTTCTTATATCTGAGGTATTTCTCAAGCTTGTGTAGTTTCTCAGTTGCTTGGAAAGTATGATGCATGCACACATTACCTGAGCATCCTTACTCATTACCTAAGCATCCTCTTGCCATGTTTGTAGTTGGGAGCTCTTGCTGCTGTTGGTGTTAGGACAGAAGTAGTAGAGTAACTTTGAAAACTTCTGGCCTTTTTTTATTATGGGAGATGGCTGTCACAAATCATTATCTAGTTCAGAGGATCCTAAATGTGGTTTTGTTAGGTACTATGACAGTAATAGCCAACTGCAGCATCCAGGTCTTGCACATGTACTGGAGGAGATGTATCTGTTGCCTTCATCTCTACTCTCCCATTGCACTTCGTTGCACACTCCAAAGCAGGACTGCCAGACTCAAACTTCCATGTTTCTGGCTTCTATTCTTGCACATCATTATTGTCTTTTAATCTGTCTGCCTTCACACCTACTAGCTGGTCATCAATAGCTGCTTGTGTTCAGGCAATTACAGGTTATCACCTGTAATAAATACCTCCTTAACTGTGGTTGGCAATTGCTGCCTTTTACCACAGTGCAGTTATTAAAGTCAAGGTATAGAAATCAGAACATTGTGATCTGCCAGGTCTTTACAGATTATGAGTCATGGACTTTAATTGAAAAATTGTCTCTCTATAAGGATGCAGGCTGATCTGGAGAGGCAATTTGAGATGCTAATTGGTTCAGTTACTCATTCTAAATTTTTTTGTTAGATTGAGTTTAGTTGACTGTAGCCGCACAAGTGTCTGCTTACATCTACAGAATTGATATAATTGCCTGAGGCAACATACTGTAATATAAAGCACTTTAGAAGACTTAACGTTTTAGTATTACTTTTTATGAATAGTTACATAAAATTTTTCCTCGTGCAGGATCCTTGTCTGATCCCCCCAACATTGCTGGGCTTAGTCATTTTTGTGAGCATATGCTGTTCCTGGGAACCAAGAAATATCCAAAAGAGAATGAGTATAGCCAATTTCTTAGTGAGCATGCCGGGAGCTCAAATGCTTTCACGAGTGGAGAACATACCAACTATTACTTCGATGTGTCACATGAACATCTAGAAGGTGCACTAGACAGGTAAACACATTGTTTTATATTTAATTTTTTTGTTATATAGGTGCTATTTGAAATTGTGTAAAAGTTTTTTGATAGTTTTATCATTATGATATTAAAGAAAGAGTTGAGAGCACTGTCATTTGTTAAAACTGATACCAGATATTTTTCAGTTCAAAAGTTTTGCTGAGATTTTTTCCAGCTAGCAGAGTTCTTCACTGAGGCAGAATTTCTGAAGTTCAAAGGTTGGGTTTACATTGAATATTTTTGGAAATGTGTTGCACAGAATATGATCATGAACTTAAGCATTGTGCAAATCTCTGATTGTGTAATCAAATACTATGCTTCCCATAGGATCCTTATTTCATTGATAGCAATAGAAGGATGAAGTCTAGAAAAGTATTAGGATGCCTTTAGTAAAGGGAGCTCAGTGAAATCTCTTGTCTTTTGTGGGAGGGGACAGAAATTGAAAGGTGTGTAGTCACTGAGGTAGAGAGTGGATTTTCTCTTTGGATTTTCCCTGGATGTCTGGCAAGACTGATTTGATTTGTGAGATTAAGAGCCTCTTGCAGCTAAACTTCAAAAGAGTAGGAATTTTCAGTGTATCAATTATGATGCAAGGTCTGTGATCTTTGTAGTACCTTATATGGTGAAGTTGCCTGCATTTATAGATAAAGAAATTGAGAAATAAAGATAGTGAATCAGTGTGAAAACTGTTAAAGAATTTTTAAGTTCTGCATTAAAAAAATAATATATTCAGCTGTTTTCAGGAGGTACCAAGCTTTATACTTTTCTGTTACCATTTATGTACATTAGCCTTGACTTGAATTAAAACTTTTCTGTTTAGATTTGCCCAGTTTTTCCTGTGCCCTTTGTTTGATGAAAGCTGCAAAGACAGGGAAGTGAATGCTGTTGATTCTGAGCATGAGAAGAATCTGATGAATGACGCCTGGAGGTTGTTTCAATTAGAGAAGGCTACTGGAAACCCCAATCATCCCTTCAGTAAATTTGGAACAGGTTTGTCAGAATATAATTATCCATCCATTGGAGTTCTGTGTAACATACAGAGTATTATTGTTTATATAAAATTGTTAAAGACAGACTGAAACAATTCCCTTTTTTTTTTCCTCTCCATACATGTTTATTATGGCACTTTATCGCATTTTCCACATCGTAGACCAAATAGAGCTAGACAAAAACATAGGAAACAGAGTGATCCAAGACTTGCAGTACAGTGATTAAGCATCCCTTATGATTCTGATAATTACTGCAGTGCATGCTGTTTTCCAATTACTCGATTTGTCATAATTTGGTACCGTTAAATCTTTGTGCATAACAAAGTGAATGAACTGTGTTTAAATTGTTGTTAGCCACATGCTCTTTTTGCTATCAAGTATTGCATTAGGACTAGATGACAGTGACTAGGTCAAATCAGAAAGATCAGCAAAGTAATGTGAAAATTACTGAGTAAGTATATAAAAACAAAATCTTAAGCATAAAACACAACAGTAGTAGATGGATAGATAAAACGGTCTTGGGCAAATCCCAATCTTATGGCTGTAGGTTTTTTTTCAGGCTTTATTATTCACAGAATGCTTAGTAACAATTTAAAATAAATACCCCAAAACCTCAATTTAAAAAGCATTAAAGTAAGATATCATAGTTATGGTCAAAACCACAAATATTTGATGCTTTGGCAGAAGTTTAAATGTTTTTTTTTTTAATAGAAGTTATTTTCTACATGTATTTATTTTTGAAACTATCAAAGTAACAGGACTATTAATTCATACACTGCACTGTTTAATTCTTGAGCATGAATGTGTTTTGTGGCTGGGTCGGTTTGCTGGATGAGTAGCTGATGAGAATATTGGGTATAGTATGATGATGGGGGGGCAGATAATGGGCTTTAAGGACTGGTTTCTTCCTCTGTCTCAAGAAAGAGAAGAGTATTTTTTCACCTGTTGATGGAGGGCATAGTTGAGGGGCTGGTAGTCAGCTGCTACAAGAGCATGTATTGCTCTAGTCACCAATAAAGAGAGGCTGTCTGAGATGGGGAAACTACAACTGCATTCTCCAAACAGGTAAATTTGAAAATAAAGTCTGGGGAACTATATATTGATAGGCAGGCAAGCATCCAAAGTACATTCTGTAGTCTCTGCTACTGAAGAGATTATTTAATTTTTACATAGCACTCAGAAAACGTAAGTGGAAGTTGCAGAAATAGTTTTCTACAATTTAAGAAGGTTTTACAGCTGACACAAGTGAAATGTTTTCATGGGCAGAATACCCGAAATGTGCTCAAATTCAATAGCAATAGTCATACTCACCTCTTCTTAGATTAGGCTCTGATTCTGAAATTAAATTACAGCACATAGCCTTCCTGTAGATCTGACTTTGCAGAAGTAGAGCCCAGCTTTGATGTTTTTTATTTACCCAAAGAGATAACTGTGATATGGTTTTCATGACAACTGCAGCTGGTATCCTTCTTACCCTCCTTTTGACCAGCTGAGATGTTGTTAGTCTAGCAGAACACAGGAATGACTCCATTTGATGCTTCAGGTCACTCCTTGTTGCTGTGCAGCCTGTTTTGCCAGCAAACCTTCTATTACTCTTTGTCCGTCCAGACAAACAAATGCACCTTAATCTTCCAGTTTTCGTGTTAGGATGTATGTTTTGTCCCCAGATACCCTTCACCCATCTCCCTGAATTTATGCCTATGATGGTAATTCTTCTCCATGAGTACCCTCAACAGTGTCAAGTACTTTTCCAGGCACTTTTGCACTGTCTAGTGTCCATTTTCTTACATCTACAAGATGTCTTCTGACTGTTGCCTCTTAATGTACTCCAGTACTGTAACAGCACAGTTACTGAGCTAAAGCTTTAGCTTTTATTTTATTTTTTTTTATTATATTTTATTTTATTTTATCCTATGTATTGATGCTATGGGAATAAACACAGTAGGGTATCTAAAACTTCTGCATTTCATTTGTCTGCAGATGATGAGGAATATAGACAAAATATTTTAAACATAATACCCTAATTATCCTTTTTAGGTGTCATTAAGAATTATTGCTTTTCACTCACATGTGAACTTTGAAAATTAAAGCAATATATTGCTTCAGGCAGGCTCTCTATGATGATTTGTTGACTGTTGCAGTTGTAATTAGACTTGTATCTAATCGCCAAACATCTGGACAATATACTTGTCTGTTATTTATGTAGCTAATTTTGCCTCATTGATTTGTATTAACTTACATCTGTGATTGTAGGATTTGTGCACTGGGCATATATGCATAGCAGGCATGCTCTCCCGATCTTTTCTCTCCTTCTTGCTGATTTTCCTGTGAACACACAAGTCAACTTTTCTGCTACAGTTTCTTGCCTTATTCTTCCTCCTCATCCCTTGCTCTCTTCTGTACCTGGTTGTGGCTTAAGGGAGTTACTGATCTCAGAGTTAACAGATAATTAGTTTGCAGTTCTGGTCTGTAGATTCTGTTGACCATTTTGTGTGTCCATGTAGTAATGGGAAGTGGAGTTGATTAAAATCCAGTGTGCTCTTCGTAGACTCTAATTTTTCTGTTGTTTCAAGTTCTTACCTTTATTAAATACAAGTTCTGCTTTGACTATAAATGTGGAGTATGTCCTTAGAGTAAATTACTGAAAGCTTGATGTTCATGTAAAGATTGTGCTAGTTAACAGGAGGATAATTTAATGGAGAAAGTTTTGGTGTCTTCTGCTTATGGGCTTATTCAGGGACAGTTGTAGTTCTCTTCCTCTCTAGTCCTGTTCCTCTACTGCAGCAACAGCTCAGCTGTTTGTGAAGCAGAAGGTGAACAGTCACAATTCACAAATCATGTTTGTTAATTAGTAATTATTTATTTTATTTAATATACTAGGCTATAATTCGTGGCACACAATGCCACGAATAATTTTACACAGTGATTCCTATGACAGGAGTGTGTATATGGGAGTAGAAAATCCTCCAAATGTGCCAAAGAAAAACCTTTTTTTTCTGAATTAGAGCCTGGGCTTACTTGCATTGCTTTGAAATAACCCATTCAAATTAAAAAGATTAATTTGGAAGACTAAAACATCCTCGGTTCTTCAGGAATGTGCAGATTGAGAGTGGAAGTATTTATTGTTTCTGATAAGCTGAGACAGTATTGATCCAGTTTACTTATTATGCATAGTAATTATTTTTAAAATTACTATCCATCTGGAGGAAAGCAGATTTGTTCATTTATATTTTTCTTTTTGATTTGTAAATTCATAGACATCAAGTATTGTTAACTTTTTTTTTATGTTACAGGGAACAAACTCACTCTGGAAACTAGACCAACCAAAGAAGGAATAGATGTAAGACAAGAGCTATTGAAGTTCCATTCCACTTATTATTCATCAAATTTAATGGCTATTTGTGTGTTAGGAAGAGGTGAGTTTTGTTCTGTTGGTTGAGTAAGACTTTACATGTATTTATGTTTGAAGAAAATTAAGTGTGTGCAAGGGTCTGAAAGTCTACAAAAGGGAAAAAAGTAAAACTTTTACAGACTGACCAAACATAATTTTATGTTTAGTGAAGTCTCCGAAGCAACTTGCAATGTATCAGTTTATATGTTTATAAGCTTACAACAGAAAAAGTAAGCTGAAAATTTTAAATCCATTATCAAGTCTCCAGTTGCTATCATTGTATGTTTGTCTTACGAAGACTGACACCTGTCTGGTTTCAGATGTTGGAAGGGCTTTTGATACTGTTTTCATATTTTAGACTTACACTTCCACTACAAAAATTTCTGTATTATCAGAGGATAAGCCTAACCTAACATTTAGATAAAAAGTCTTTACTTCAGTTTGCTTCTGAGTTAACTTCACAGATGTTGCAACTGCTTAAAATCTTCCATAGTCGAGATGTTATTTTACATAGGTTTGCCAAAAGCTTAATAACAGCGTGTTGAAAACTTTGCTTTTTGAAAATACGTTGGCAGACTGGTATTTGTATGGTGTTTTACGATAATGCTCGCATGGTGAGTATGAATGGAATAAAATTCATTAGCAAAGTGAAATCCTGCTTTACAACTATCTGTTTATAGGATGCTGAGTATGAAGCTGATTAACAAAATGTACCTGTTTTAATTTCAATCATAGCATATACATGAATCATTTTTTTGTTGTAGATTTTTAAGGTGGGCAAACATGGTGAGGATTATACTTCTTAACTGAATCCAAGTTGTGTACGTATACTCACTACTAAATCAGTTCCAGGCTCCCTAATTCCTTTCAATTCAATTTATTATTATATCTCACCTGCTGTAACATCACATTGATTAGAATATGGTGATAATATATGTGAAAATGCCTTGCTTATTCTCCTGGTAGCAGTGGAAACTTGAAACTTAAGTAAAAAGTTTTTGATTTTTTTTTTTTTTTTTTTAAGGTGTGGGTAGTGGAAATAACAGTAGCCACGAAGGCGGCTGTTTTTTTTTTGCTATTTGAAAGAGGTGCATCCCCCTTCTCAGGTTTTTTTTCCTTCTGTTTATTTTATTTGAGCAAAATAAAAAAAATATTTTATTTTCTTAAAAAATATTTATTTATTAATTCAGGTAAATAGATATTGATCAGAGTTCAAAACAATTGAATTAAAATTCTCTTCATTATTTAACAGTTCTGTTTTCAAGGTTTCCAGGCATCTTTTTTTCTTTAACTAGTTCTTTACTGGACAGGCAATATCCCAGGACAGACAAGATCTGCATTTCAAATATCAATAAAATGTAGAAAATAGTCTTAAAATCGGTTACCTTTCAAACATTTCTGCAATTTGCACATATATGTGTTTTTTACTACAAAATACAAAAATTATTCTTGTTAAAATCCTGAATTTAGGTAGTTTTACTAGTCATTTTCCACAGTCAAATTCTTTCAGTGTGAGTTGCCCTTGTAAATAGTTCAATATTTGGAAAAATTAGGAGCCTTTGAAACATTAATCTTTGGGATTTTTCCTTCCAATGTTATAAAATAAATAAATAATTTTTTGAAAGGTAACTCTTAGGCTTTTTGTTAATCTGCTTGTATACAAAATGCCGTACAACTACCCTTATTTGTCATATTTAATTAAGCAGGTGTCACTGTAATAGTGAGGTGCAATTTGGACAAAAGTTTCATCTTACTTTCCCTGAAAAGACACATACCTTTTCTCACTCTGTTATCTGTTCAAGCAGGAGAATTATGCAATTGCTTTCCAGAAGGCTTTATATTAATGACTGATTTGGCTATTTGAGAGCTTGCCTCTGGCATCAAATTTGAAAATTTACGAGTTCCATGTTCTTCCTGATATTTTTTTTTTTTTCCCCCAGGGAGCCCCACCCATAAAATGCAAACTACAGAAAACAAATCTTGTTAGCATTATTCCATAAATTCTTTGCTGAAATACCTTGCTATCAATGTAGCAGTACTGCTAATTAATACATAAATAAATAGTTGGAAATTCTATAATGTAAAAATATGTTGAGTTGCACACTGTAAGTCCCCCATGATATCTCTACTCTTGTGCCTTCTGAAATAAATGGATGTCTAAAGCTATGTGCAGCCTAGTAATTCTCTGATTTTCCCACCACTTTATATATGTAATGTAAAACAAATAAAAATATATGTCAGTAAAAAGAGGTTGGGGAGTCAGAATATAATTTCTCTAGGAAATGGCAATAAATATTCAAAAGTTTGCTAAAATTAAATAATGGAATTAATTTTTTTTTTAATCTAATCAAAAGCAAAATTCACTGAGTAATCATAGAACAGCTTTAGTATAGCAGGTCACATATAGACTTCTAAATGGAAAATTTTTCAGTAAGAATCACCCTGGCAACTGGAAATCTGTCCTAAAGAAAACCCTCACTGTAGTTGTAAAGCTTAAATGAATGTGCGTTTTGCTGATGTGGATAAAAAATAGTGGTCTTTAATAGAATTACATGCAGTTCACAAAATTTTATTATACAGTGGCCCATCTTGGTTTGCATTGTTTTTTTTTTTTTCCCCTGCACAGTTCTCTCAGTGTAGCATAGGAGCATGCATATGTTGGGCAGGAAAGATTCCGCTTTCTAAATCTAACTGGGATTGTTTTGACTAACAAGGTGACCGCTTTTTGAAGTCTTTCAAGGGTTAAGGTTGTACTTTGAGACATCCAAGAAATGCCCAGATTTTTCTTCAACGCCCACCCTTGAAAGGCGTGTGCTAAAAAACTTGATGGATGAGTCTTTCTTATCTTATTCTCACTTTGAGAAGTGCTCCAAAATGCATTTCTTTAAGCAGATAGCTATTTTGAAGGCAGTATTTCAACAGAAACTGTATAGGTCAATTTAGGTGAATTCATGCACAACATCAAATTGTTTCTGCAAATGGTCTTCTCTCATTTTTGGAGAGTACTAGAGTCACGGACTGAAACTAGAATGGATGTGAAAGTAGAAGTGCTTAACAAGGTTGCAGATGTGTGTGAAATTTTGGGGCGCTGAGGACAGATGACGCTGGCTCACGGTGTATGTGAAGTACTGGAGATGAGCTGAGACTGAAGAAAATCCAAGTTTTGGCGAAGATGCTTTCACTCTGGAAAATTTGCAGCTGTAATTCCATGTCCCTTAAGCTTTTTGTGGAATGTTTATTTTTGCAAATGTTCAATATCTGATGTGTTTTTTCTTCAGCTCCAGCTTAGATTCATCAGTAAAATTTAAATATGTTTTTTCCAGTTACAGGATTTATTTTAATCATGGTTGAAGCCTTCCTTTAATAAGCATGGTGCTTATAGCGTGTTATAGTTCAAAACTTAAGTACTAACATAGATTTCCTTTCTGAAATTACTAATTATCATACCATTAAAACTACTTTTCTGTGTAATTCATGTCTTCCCCAAAGAATATGCAAAATGCAAATTTGCCAGAATCTTCAGATAATGATTATGCTTTTTTTTATGTTCTGTTATTCTAGAATCCTTGGATGAGCTGACTTGCTTAGTGGTAAAGTTATTTTCGGAAGTAGAGAATAAAAATGTTCCTATACCAGAGTTTCCTGAACATCCTTTCCAAGAAGAACATCTCCGGGTACGTATAGAGATTACTACTTCCATCAGGAGTGTATACCTTAAATAGTATTTTTTATGTTTCAGTAATACATTGTGCACTTCACTACTTTTGTATCAGTACCCCTGTTAAGTTCTGTATTTCTTTCTTAATTTTCCACCCACCTTTCCATGCTAAGTATAGTATAGTTTTGTATAGTTTATACTAAAGGTTGTACATTTGGTTGCAGCTGTAAGCAACTGAGATAATTAATTCTCCTTTTGTTTGCATCATGAATGGCTAAAGGGTTGCCCTAAGTTTTACATACCTTTACTTTCAAGATTTTGTTGATATGTTTGTAATAAAATGCCTGTGTGTGAAGGGAACATGGTATGTGCTCCTGAGATGAATAAAACAATGAGAGTTTCCTTTTGTTTATGGATCTCCTTGTTTATTTTCCCCCTCAGCAACTTTACAAAGTGGTACCTATTAAGGACATTAGAAATCTTTACGTCACATTTCCTATACCAGACCTTCAGAAGTACTATAAATCAAACCCTGGCCATTACCTTGGTCATCTGATTGGGCATGAAGGCCCAGGGAGTCTTTTATCAGAGCTTAAAGCCAAAGGTAAGTCCTTTGAAGGTAAAGAATTAAAAAGTAATTTATTACACAATTTTTTAAAGCTTAGTTACATTTCACTTAAATTTAACATAGAGAGGTCAATTTTAAAGCTCCCAACTGTTTGAGTAATTTGAGTTGCAAGTCATTTTGCACTTTATTTTTGTTTCTGTGGTGGGTAAAAATAAATAAATAACAGGCACTCTGACTACTGAAGCTATTATTTCTTGCACTCCCCTTTATCTACTGCTGTTTAGGGAGTTACACGAACTTTGACATAATGATCTTGTCTCTATTCTGTCACTGACTCAGAGATTACTGTCAGGTCCCTTAATGTCTGGAAGATTACAAGAGTGTTTCTTTCGCTTTCTTTATATTACTGTGTTCCAAACAGAAATAAATTACCCAGTAATCAAATGATCTTGAGTTTGTCATATCACTCTGAGCACGAAATCAGATAGGTCTGACTTGTGTTATGTTTAACTTGCACTGTTGCTATAGGCATTAAGAAAGAGAAGGAGAACATGTAAAGTAGTCAAAATGTTAAAAAAAAAAATGTTGCTGAAGCATACAAAAAGTAGCATAAATTGTTACAGATTTGTTTATGTAATATATTTTCTTCTTGATTTCATAGGATGGGTAAATACTCTTGTTGGAGGACAGAAGGAAGGTGCTAGAGGTTTCATGTTTTTCATCATTAATGTAGACTTGACAGAGGAAGGACTTTGTAAGTGAAGCACAGTGTCTGCATTCCATGTTATTCCTGATCTGACGGGTTTGTGTTTGTATCCAGAGAGACTAATTGTGTTTATAGCTTGAAAGCCAATTTATTTTAATTAACTGGTTATTCTTCTGTGTTTAAGTCCTCTCAGTATGCTAACACACTTCATCTAACATAAGAAACCAACTTATTTGTAGTTATATTAAGTTAAAGTATTTTTAAAGTATTTCATTAAATATTTTGAAGTAAATTTCTTTAAAAGAAAAGCTGTTAATACCTTTGTGTGCTACTTATTCATACTATTTAGACCTGAGTTAAATGATATTATAAATCAGTATCTTAACATAAGACATGCTCAATGCAGTTCTCAGAATTAACTGGGGACCTAAACACTTATCTTAAATTCATGTCTCAGAAAAACATGTTTAACTTTGCCAGTGGGATTACATATGTACTTAAATATCTTGAAGTATCAGGGTGTAATTAAAAATAAAACCTTACATATTTGTGTTCATCAGAATTTTTTCTTTGTGCAGAACTGAGTGAATTATTAAGCAAGTATTTTTTCTTTCCAGTGCACGTTGAAGATATTATTTTGCACATGTTTCAATATATTCAAAAACTACGTACAGAAGGACCTCAAGAATGGGTTTTCCAAGAGTGCAAGGTACAGTGATTGGTACTTGAAATATGCGGTGGTTGTATTTTTACAAATTTTTGGATTATAAGTAGAAACGGATTCCTTGGCTGTGGAAATAGCCTTTAATAATTGCATGGTAGTTAAGATTATTAATTTTAAAGGTGCAACATGACACAAATGACAAGTACATTCAGAATATATTGTCTTAATGTAGATGTAAAATGCTCTTACAGAGCTGTGAGTTGACATTTTATGATAGTATAATGGCGATGGAGGAAGAAGTATCTTGCTCTGCCTGCAAGGATTTTGCATAACCTTCCTTAGTCTTCACTGAAGGTGGAGAGGGGGAAGCATTTGCTGTGAGGGGTAACATTGAATTGGAAATTCAAATGGCTGTTACTCTACCCCTCTCTTCTTTCATGTGTCAAATCATATCATTGAGATGGTAAAGGCAGTAGGACATTTAATCTGCTGTTTGTTCTCTCACCTTTTTGAGAGGTGAACTAAAACTTTTCTTGGAGTACTTTGGCTGTACGCTTCAGTCTTTGCTGAACTGTTCACGCTTCTTCTAAGTCTGTATGGTTTTGTGTGCACAGAGCAAAAATGTGAAGTATCTTACTAGAATTAAACTACTGCACTTCTCAGTGACAGTGTGAAATAAAACCAGGTTTATTTATGTATATAGTCTCATTGGTTCACTACAAATACTTGGGTAAAGATTTCTTGTTCCATCTTAGCTTTATTTGGTGAAAACTGTTGAGTCTCTTCTGTCTAAGAGTAGAAATTCTGCAGATGCTTCCTGCATTTTGACACTGTATACCTGTAAAAGAAGTCTCTTAACCCTCTGCTAAAAGTCCCAATGGAATTGTTTCACTGTCATTGTAAGCAAATACAAGATTTGGAAGAGGTAGTTCCATCCTCCCATCTCATCCCTGTGTCTTTCCCTTGCTCCTCTTGTATCAGCCCCAGCACTCCTGAGGCTGTGAGGTGAGTCAGAAGAGCTGGCAAACTAGTTTGAAAAGAATCTTCTTTCAAGTTTATTTTCAGCTGTATTGTTGAATTAACCGGACTCTCTGCATGGTTTCACAGAAGGATGGACTGTCCTTTTCATTGGCTTTCTAGACTTAGATCTCTTTAATTCACTCTTGCCATTGTATTCTAAGAATTATGTGTTCTATTTCTGTCGCTAAGACAGCATAAAGAAACACACTTTTTCTGTCTCTAAACTTACCTTTTGGCTGGCTGAACAAAGGGAACAAAAAAGGAAGAGGGGAAAGGCTAACATACAATGAACATTGTACTGGAACGCTATGCATTGGTTGTATCAAAGTTGGTGTGTTTTCAAATTATCAGGAAATTTAAATATATGAGCTATGGGACAGATCTCTTATTACAAACAGGACTTACAAGACTTGTATAATACTTCACATTGTGAGAATATCTGAAATTGCTTGTGAGTTTTGTGCAACTTGAATATTACTGAAAACTTTTGTGTTAGGTACCTAACTACTATAAAATGGATACAACAAAACTCCTTCCTTTTCTTACATTATAAAAAGGAATTAAGTAGCCAATAATTATTCTTAAAAGAGTCTTTAATATATGCTTTTCAACCCTTCCTACATTGTTTCCTAGGATCTAAATGCTGTGGCATTCAGATTTCAAGATAAAGAACGACCACGAGGTTATACATCAAAGCTTGGAGGAATGCTGCATGTAAGTGTGCATGGGTTTTTTGTTTGTTTGTTTGTTTTACAATATAGTAATCATTTAGCAGTATGTTTGATTATACTCTTAATAAATACAGGTATTTGCAAAGGTTCTTTGCACTACTTGAGCTTAGGAAGCTAATATGATGCTGCATAGATCTTAGTTTTGGCAGTCAGTAAGTCACATTTTCTTCACTCTCTACCATTTTATACTTCTATACTTGGTAGAACTGATTTTACAGTAACTGGAGTTGCTATTTGATCTGTTTCAGTGTTTTTTAAGACACGTACCTTGTCATTCTGTGTCTACCTGATAGCTAAATGTTCTCTAGGGAAATACTAGAAAAATAATATTTTATCATAAACACAAGCACTATGTTTCTCAATGCTTCTATAGTTAACAATATTGAAGTACTGCAGTAAGCAGAAATGTTCGTATTAAGATAGCAAATTAGAAATGTTTGACTCTACTAATGTGATTACATATTGGTACTGAAAGGATCATTATGTAGCTTATACCTAGTCTTCTTGCAAAATTCAGTTCCCTCATTTTGCACTAAAGGAAGATTTAGGCAGGGATTTATTGTCTAGTGAAATTCATGCAACTTTTATACATTGCAGCGATTCTCCATTACACACCTAATGTCTACATCTACTCAGAGGCATTTTTGGTTTCTTTTCAGGAATTCCTGTTAATGCTCGTACACCTCTAATTTGTAAAGTCTAAAATAACGACCTTTAATTTTAGAATTGTCTTTGTGTTTACTAAAAAGCATTAGACTTAACTGAAAACATTTAAATGGATACTGAAAGGAGCTCCTATTTGGGATGCCATCTCTTGGTTTTGTTCTGTCAAATGCATAAAATCTCTTTAACAAATGGACTTCTGACTTCTGAAACAGCCTTTCAGTGGTCTGTACTTGTTGGATCATTCCCGATTACAAAATCAGGCCAGGAAGTTGCCAGCAGTGTTCCAAAGAGCAGGGTATTGATTCAGAACTTTTTTTCCCACTGCTTTTCTTTTGCTGTGTTTGCAGTATGAATGGTAATTCTGATTCTGCTGTTAGTTGCTTAAACACTAGTAGAAAAATAACTTTTCTAGTTCTCTTTATTGCCTCTGAGATGTACTAAGTTTATGCTTTGAATTAACCAAGTTAGAACTGTTGTTTCGTGATTTCATGCGCTTACAAATACTAGCTGGTTTTCATAACTTGGAGAAGAACCTGTGTATAAGTTGGCATGAGTAAATGTAATGTCGTAAATTGTTACGTATTTACCAAAAGGATTTAAAATCCCTTTTTATTCAACAAAACACAAGTTCATCTTTAAAGCGCATTTGTGCTGGTCTAAGGAGTCACCACTAAGGTCTTGCTGTCAAATTATATTTCATATTTGTCATGTGTAGGCTTGATGTTTTCCAGGTAGTTGTTCCCTGGTTTGCAGTGCCCTTTTACTTCTGTTTTGTTTTGTCTCCTTAATTGTATCATTTTTTAAATTTCATTTTCATCTGATTGTCATATGTAGATTGTTTTAGTCTGTTTTATTTTAGTTACATTATGCTCTGACCTTGCTGAAATGTAATCAGAGTCACAAAATGGTTGAGGTTGGACTGGACCTCTGGAGGTCATCTTGTCCAACCCTCCTGCTCAAGCAATACAAAATTAACAACGAAATAAAATTTATGTTCAGTTCCAGTTGGTGGGCAGACTGTGGCCTGTGTTTGTAAAGGAAATAAAGTGTAGACTTTTGGTCACTAAATCTGTATTGCCTTGGTAATTTCAGATTAGAAGTGCATAGATTACTTAAAATCTCCCCTTCAGGTTGCTTAGTTTGCTTAGCCATTTACGCAGAATGTAGTTAAATGAGCATTCTTCAGTGTACGATGAATCTTTCGGACAAGACCTTTCAAATTCTGGATCTTCAGTATTCACATTTGAATTTTTTGTAACACAGGTTTGGTTCATTGTCTTTGGTCTCCCTCCGCCCCCCGGCCCTTTCTCTTTTCCAAAACCATTTGTGTGAGTTACTCTGTGTTCTGGAAGTCATTCCACTGTAGTTTTTTGTATAATGTATGTAATTCAGAAAGCCGTTTTATAATAATTCTGGTCAAAAAAAGTATACCTGTATGGCAAACTGCAAGGTGCTTAGGGCACCTGGTATTTTTCCCGTGGTAAACAGATGTTTATCAACAAAGTTTTCCTGTCAACCACATTAATCATTTTCAGAGGAATTTTAACTTTTTTCTTCTTAAATTGCAATGTACCTTAAGAGATTTTCAGTTTGATCCTAAATAAAAAAAGTTAGAATTAAAACTGTGTAAATTTGTACTAAGCTTTTAGATAATTGAAATACACTTTCCTTTAAAATACTGTAAATAAA
>NW_008795129.1:9003948-9052548 GCF_000699145.1 Aptenodytes forsteri
GGGGGATTGGCGGGTGGGTGTGTTTGCTTAGTTATGTTTTGTTTTTCCCAAATGCACTCTAGCGAGTACTTGGTGTTCTTTTATCTTTAAAAATATCCTCCAGGGGTCACAATTTACCATGTTATTTTTACTTTAGTTACTTCAAGACAGTATTTAAAGGTGGGTGACTTTTTATATTGAGACATAAAATATTTCAAGAGAAAAGAATGGTAATATGCAGTATATAAAATTACCTAATATAGGAGAAATATGAATGCATAGTTAGAGTACTACTTCATCTTGTTTAGTTTTAACAGAAAGATTTTAAGACATCTGTGCACTTCTAATTTGAAATTACCAAGGTAATACAGATTTAGTGACCAGAAGTATACACTTTTATTTCCTTTACAAACCAGTAGTTTTTTCATGCTTAGTCTTTGTTTAATTCATTTACATGTTTCTGGGCTTTGTTTTTTAGTATTATCCTATAGAAGAAGTATTAGCTGCTGAATATTTGCTTGAAGAATTCAGGCCTGATTTAATAGAGATGGTACTGGATAAATTAAGACCAGAAAATGTTCGGTAAGTTAAACTGCAATAACTTCTATTTTAACCCAAACACTATAAGAAAGCAGATGCACTAATGGAAACACAAATTCTTCGGTGTCTCTTACAGCTCCAAAGTAAATGTCACTGAAAAAGACCTAGTTGTTCTGTGTGTTAATGTCTCTGCTCCCCATTGAAAATAAGCACTCTTAAGTGCATGCAACTCTTCCTGTTCAGACAGAAAAGTCCTTTCAGTCCTTTCTATACAGGATGTCTTCCTCAGACTGGAATAGTTTTTAGGAAGATACTTACTCGGTATAGCTCAACTGTCACTGAGCAAAAGCCTAGTAAAATTATCCTGCCTCACTAAATTCTTGGGACGTTTTATATGGAATGCTCTAATGTTCATAATTTGGAGCTAGGTCTGGAAATCTGTTAAGAGGATGGCTTTTATCTGCTGTATATATTTTATTTTCCCTACGGAGAGCTATGAAACTTCATGCAGATTAGCAGATGCTCTGAAAAATACCAGTTTATGTGGGTAGGAATAGCTGTGTCTTTAGCTGCTAAAATCTCTCAGACTTTCAGAGCATCTCTTTGTGAGAGTGACTGTACTGCACATGTGCTTTCTTTGCAGAGTGTGCATGCTGCAGTACAAATTTCAGGGCTCAGTAACTGGTCAGACTAGATGTTGAAAGGAAAAGGGGAAGCCTCTCTCTCCTGTGCTTTTGAGGATCTTCTGTTGTCACCCAAGCAGGGTAGAAAAGGGAGGCCAAAAGAGCAAAGGTACCTAATGTCTATTTGAATACCTAAAGAACAATAGTGTGACCAGGATGAGGGAAATAATATTTTGCTGAGATGATGAGTTACAAGTGTGAAGGAATTTGGAAGCTGTAGAGAAGAAAATGAGGGCAGGTGAAAAAAGGCTGTATTAATTGAGGAGAAGGAAGGGCTGGGCAAACGGTTAACGAAGGGAGGAAGAGCCTGGGACAAGAGAGCTGGCAAGGGACATCATGGGGGTAATTTAAGGGGGGATATTGGTAGCTGTGGGGAACTGGTATCTCAGTCAAGGATGGGTAGAAAGGCTGGCTAGTGGAACTGCTGGGGATGGTTAAGTGCAAATTGGACAAAAAAATGAGAGGGGGATAGGAATTGGGACTAGTAGGCAGAGTGGAATAAGAGAGCAAGTCTAGAAGAAAAGATTCTGTCAGGCTTAGCAAGGATATTCAACTGGGTCTCCTGAATCATGGAAACAGGGCAAATGGAAGAGGCTAAGAGAAGAGGTCCAAGACAAGAAGCCTGAGGTAGGACAGCAGCAGAACTGATGGGACCAAGCTTGGAGGAACTGAGCAGAAAAGCCTGTGCAGACTAAGTGCAGTAGAGTCTAAAAAGGGCAAAGAAACTGAAGTCTACCAAGTCTTGCTATTTTGTTTTTTCTTTCTGCAGATGTATGCTTTTTTCCCTTTTTTTCCCTGTACAACTTCTGTTTCAGTTCTTACAGAATAGAAATGTTTTGGAATTACATGATAAGATGCCAGTACCATGTATTGCTCTGCCTGACCTACCAATGTAGTTGGAAGGTGTGTAATGAAAGTAACAGAAATCTGCAGAAAGAGAAAAGTACAGATTCAAGGTTAAGACTTTAATGCTGCTCAGGAGAACTGAACTCCTCCTTTGCTTTGTCGCAAGCTTCCTAAATGGCACGAGACAAGCTCCTAAAACAAACTTTTCACAGCAAGCCAGTAATTACTCATTCATTTTTATTTTCTTGAGTATGCCTAAGATCTTAAGGCCTGACTAGAGGGATTGCTGAGCGCCTGAATCCACAAACAACTCAACAGAAGCTTTGCTTTTAATCTGTGAGGTACCATACAATGCAAAGAATTTTTGAAAAAGTGTTAAAATGAGCATCTAAAATGAATGGGGACTGTGTAACTTTGTGGATCTCTGTATGCCTTGGCTTCCTATCTATGAAAATAATGTCTGCTGGGATATTTTAAAATACGAAATCAGTTCCTGTAACACTGAGTGCTGTGGAAGGAACATTTTAGTAATTCTATTTATTTAGAGAAAGAGGTGAATATTGGTAAGAGAAGAAGTCAGGTCATACATTGAGCAAAAAATGTAAAATATTGAAAAACTGTTTCTTAATTGTTCTGTGCACCGAACAGGGCAGAGGTTCAGTAGGACAGTATGTAAATTTGTGTGTGTATATTTGTATGTATGTATAATGTACAATCTAATTACTAGAAGGTTGCATGGGCAACAGTTATACTAGCACTTTGGAGCCTGATTTTTTTTTTCCCCCAATTTGGTTATCTTAATAAATCTTCTGTTTATATTGTAATAAATTGTAATATTAAATTAGTGGTGTAGAGATGTTATTAAAATGTATGAAAACACAAAACCAAGCTCTTGCTTGTGATTCTGTGTATCAGTCTTACTGTGTTTGAACAGCTGTTTATCAGTGTTTTGGAAGCCAGGTAGATGATACAAAAAACAATGATTTTTTAGGGGGGTCTGTTTCTGAATGTGTTCCACACTGAAATTTTCAGACAGTGTTAGATATAGAAGGACAGCGAGGCATGCATTCATATATTCCTAGAGTTTATATATTTCAGCCTTCTGAAATTACTGTGAATTACTTAAAAGTTGGGGCACGAATCTTTACTATGTTTGTTTGTATGACAAAATCTGTCTCGTATATTCATTTAGTTTAAGATGCATGTTACTTTATTTTCAGAAGACAGTATATTTCAAATAATTATTGGATAAAGTAGGATAAAATTGGATTATTAACTGTATTTGCAAAAGTCGGGGGTTCTGGTGTTTCTAGGGGTATACGAGTAATGATAAAATAAATGGAGCTGCCTATGTCAGTGACAGTAGTTGCCATAGTAATTAATGCCCTTTAAAGCAGGGCCTATATCTTTGTGTGTGGGTGTGCATCTATGTGTAATGTGTGTGGGATACTGCAGCTGAAGCTTGAATATTTTGAGAGATCAGATTTTGAACAAACAATACTTAAAAAAAAATTTCCAGGTTCTCTTTCCTGTTGTATTAAATACTTCTATTTTGAATGTATTTTCATGTTGATCTACTGCTCAACTTCTTGGAAATTTGATACAAGAGCTTACCTTTAACGTAAAGACTTTTTAGTAATTAAAAGGGAGAATGTATAATTACTTCTTCTCTGAAGAAAGCTTAACCAAATTCCACATGGATTTGAACTTTGAACTGGTTTTAGATTTGTTTACAAGCAATAAGTAAACCATTTTTTTTATACTGATTTAGTAAACAAGCTACAGGTGCTTAGTCAGATCTGATGTTATTATAGCTTCACATAGCTTTAAAATGTGGCTCTTAACATTGCAAGAAAACAGTATTGTCTTAGGGAAGAATACCTTTCGTAATTTAAATTGGTCTTTGTTATTAGCCAGAGAACTTCCAAAGCATCTGCTTACTTAAATTTTCAAAAATTGCTAGAGGAAATTAATATATGTAAATACATTCATAGACTCTTTAAGCTTATCAGATGCTGCTGGATGCCACAGACCACTCATCAGCTTTCTGTGTTAGTCCTGTTGCTGGCTATTACAGCCTTTTGACACTCCCTTCCTGTTGACCGTACTTCAGCATAAAATAGCCATAATTAACTTGTTCAAAAGTTATTAGTGTGAGAAAGGAAAGTGTAGAGAATGCAGGTAGAAGGAGAAAATTCAAGTCTATAGAATGTGGTCAGAAGCATGGGAATAGTGGTAACAATTTTTAGAAGAATTCAGAATCTTACATGGTGTGCTTTTTTCAAATATGTAGTAAACATAGCTGTTTCACAATGTTGTTTTATTTTAGTTAATATAAGCCCATATTTGTACTTACAGTTGCAGTTCTGCATTCTTCTTTGTCCTCAATTAGAAAAAAAAGGCAAGAAAACAGCAAGATGAGCAAGAATCTTATTAGAGAGAGGAAAAAGTACTTCTAAAAAGCCATGGAATTTAGCCATAACTTATTTGAAACATTAGTAACCAAGGAAAATAATTGTTTACTATTATATGTATCTTTTTATTTATAGTAATTTTGTAGGGTTGCATCAGTCTTCTCACATTTGACAAAGTGACCTGCTGGAGATGGGAATGTTCTCTACGCTTGGTAATTGTGGATTAATTTTAAATTTAAAAAAAAGGATTTTTTTTTTTTTTCTTCAAGATGGAACACATCTAGAGCAAATACCAACTGAAGATGATCAGCTTTAGTATTTGAAGCAACTGGAAAGCATTAATCCTTCAGATAATGGACATAGTCGTTTCATCTCAGCTTTTCAAATTCAGCCTGTTTTGAATGCTGTGTATGTGACTTTTCAAGTAGCAAAGTCTAGTGCATTTAGACTGGAGAGGCACAGTGCTGGGGGTGTTTTTGAAATAAATTTGATAGAATAGGTATGCTTTTCTGTACAGGAAGGTCTCAAAAGTTTTCATAATGGAAGAGTGATGATGGCATGGTGACTGAATCAAGAAAGCTTGTGATCAGAGAGGGATGGTCATCTAGTAATTTCTGTGTATGTGGGTCTCCATGTAATCTTGGGCATTGTGTCTTGCAATGGTTTAGTTTCCATTGATTTGAATTTTTCCTTTGTATCGTGGTTTTATTTATAATTTCCTTTTCATAACCCTATTGGAATTCACCTGCACTAAGGACTTTTCTCGTTGTGTCTATATTGGGGTAGCTGTGTTCACGGTTAGAGACTACTGTTCAATGTCTTTTTAAAAAGTCTAGCTTTTCGACTGTTATTTTCTTAACAAACTGTGTTTTTAAAAAGTATGGAAAAATATCCATACTCACAGATGGTAGCAAGTATCCATATGTGCTTCTATTTGACTGAACCATAACAGGAAGTTTTCATATTCTCCTCCCCCCTCCCACCCTCGTACACTACTTGTTGCGTTTAGTGGCTTAATTTCCCTAAGAGAGAAACCTTTTTAAGATGTAAGTATCATTTTTTACTTGTTCAAACTGCATTGGGTTTTGCCAGCCATCTGTGAAGGTAAGGGAATAGACTTGGCACGTGTCACAATCTTAGCTGAAAAATGTAATTTTCCCATAATTTCCAATATAATTTTTTTTCCCCTCATCATCTGCAGAATAAATGCTCGTATTAAAATTTAAGAAGCTAGTGACTCATCAGATTAAGCAACTAAAAAACATTTTCCCCTGGATAGTAAATGGACTTTTTTCCTCTCTTGATATCTGAAGTGGTGCAGCACTAGTACTAACCTAGAGGGAAGAAAAATAAAATGATTGCCAAGAATGTTGATACAGAAATTTCTAAGGGCTGGAATTTCACAGATACTGAGCAAACAGTTATTTCAATGCAGTCGGTGATGCTCATCGCTGATGATAAACATGTTACAAATATGGAATGTATGTGTTTATTTTTTAATTGCATTGTATCTGAGTAAAGATTTTGAAAATCACAATTTGTTCACTGTTTCCCCCCACAAACCATTGTGTTTGTAGAGACTTAGTTTTATTGAACCCTAACAAATAACTCATACTTCTGCAGAATTATTAGAATGCTGCACCCCAGCAGCACCTCTGCATGTAGTTTCCCCTCTTCCTCTGTTTTCTAATGAGATTTGTGTGGGAGTGGCTTTGAATAGCCTATATTGCCTAGCATCAGTTTTACTGATGGTTTTGGGGGAAGTTATAAATAAATCTAGGCTTTTGCTGTCTCAGTCATGCTATTTTATGCATTTGAATAAGATACCTGTAATTTTTTCCATTGTCTGACAATATTATAATTTGGAAGACAAAGTTTAAATTAGTTCCTAAAAAAAGCAATTGTTTCTTTCTTAAGTATAAATTTTTTTTTTCCCCCAACAAATTTGCTTTGACGTGTCTGTTACTAATACTACAAATACTGTGGTCTCAAAGTCTATTACTTTTTTCGCCCTTAGAAGGTTGAGTTTTGTTATGTAAATCTGGAATATAATAATTGATAATCTTTCCTGGAAGTACATTCATTTTAAAGCACACATGCTCTTCCCAAGTAATACTCTTCTGTGGATCTGTCACTTGTAGCTTCATTTTAGATTTCAGGAGAGCGAAAAACAAGATGGTATCTAGTAAATATGTATCACGTTATAGAAATTGTGCTTGTTTTTGAAAATTGACCATAACTGAGGACTACAACAGTTTGCATGTACGAAAATGTACATATAGAAGTAAATTGCATTTATGGTTTCAGCTGTGTTTCATGTTCATGAATGGCTCGGAAGCCTAATTGGACTGGTTGAGTTTAAATATGTTATAAGCAGGTCCTATTAAAGACTGCCTGATTGCCTGTCTTGCTTTTCCAGTGCATTTCAATGCCGTCTTAAAGCATGTAGATGTTCATAGTGCTATACAGCACAACACAGAAATGAAAAGCAAAAGTAACATTACATAATTGGTAACTTTAAAGATGCATCATGATACATCTAAATAACTGCATAGCATTGTATTTCTACCTGTGGTGCTTATTTTCCCCTCTTCTCCTGTCCTGGTGTTCATTGCTGTTGGCGCTTGTATCTTGGTTTAGTATGTAAGTCTCAGGCAGATGGAGTGCCTTTTGGTTTATTTCATGTGGTTGAGCTCTCTTCTGAGAGCTCAAAAGGTAAGTAATCATTCCAGTAGTGATTTGGGGTATAGGGAGGGCAGGCGGATCCCTTGAAGCAGAACTGCTTGAAGAATTGCAATGCTGATTTCCACAATTTCATTTTCTGTATGTTGAGCAGACAGAATTCTTTTTAGCTGTTTAATTTTAGTATGCTCCTACAGCAATTGTTTGGGTGCTTGGATTGTCACTACTGCTTAAGCATCGTTATGTTGGAGAAGGGTAGAAGGAGGGAATGTCGAATAACAGACATCTGTGTATTACAGTATAAAACGCCTTTGTCTTGCTGCTCAAACCCCATGATTATGGGAATTTTATCAGGATAATCTTTTAGCTTAAGACTTCTTTTTTTCTTTTTCAGTTTTTACTTTATTTGGCTTAAGGCTCTTCTTTTTTTCTTTTTCAGTTTTTACTTTTTATTTAATGGATGGAAAGGCCTGGTAGGTTGCTCTGAAATACTAATAGACTTTATGGTTTTTATAGTCTCTTAGCAACTTCATCTGTACATGATAGAGCTTTTGCTCACCAGCTGTCCAAGTTAAAATGCAAAACATAACAGAATATTTCTATGTCTCATTTAACATAAACAACAATCTCTCTAATAGATTTCACCTTGTTGACTGAGCTAGTGTCTGCTAGCGTCTGCTGTGTTGCAAGAACAAATATTCTCTAGGGTTAAAGTGCTTAGTTCTTTGCTGACTATTTACTTAGTATTGTTTCTTTTGTATAAAAAATGAAATAGATGTAACATGCAAACAGATATGAAACCATTTTATATGAAGTAACAATAAAAATGTTAACCATTTCTGTTGCCATTTGCAATGAGAGATGAAATAATGTATCTCTTAAAGAGGAATATTCTTGTTCTGGTTTGGATATTGCATAACTTTTGCAGAGGAGCAGGGGTTGTTTTCTGCATGTGTGTGTGCATGCTAATCATGTGGTTCTTTCAAGGGTGGGGAGTAAAAATTTCTCCCTTCCTCAACCCAGAGGAAATCTGCATCCCTGAAACGTGAGATTTGATTGCCCCTCTTTAGTGTGTATGATTTAAAATACTGTATCAAAACTAGACAGTCTGTGGTGCAAGTCCTGCTTCAATTTTTGAGTCTATTGCTAGACGAATTTACAGTCCCATGTGACTGAGATGTACCTGTCATTTATTTAAATGTATCTAATGCTAGCTATTTACCCTACAATCTGCATCCCTGAAACGTGAGATTTGATTGCCCCTCTTTAGTGTGTATGATTTAAAATACTGTATCAAAACTAGACAGTCTGTGGTGCAAGTCCTGCTTCAATTTTTGAGTCTATTGCTAGACGAATTTACAGTCCCATGTGACTGAGATGTACCTGTCATTTATTTAAATGTATCTAATGCTAGCTATTTACCCTACTGTTCTCCTGCTACTTGAACTGCAGTGCACAGATTAAATTAATAAATTGAAAATCTTCATAATAGGGGAATCTAGAACTAAATACAGCAGAATCCTGTTTTCTTCAACCTTCTTGGATCATTTAGTCATTTATGTGTAAACATTAGATGAAAAAGGAGGGATGAGGACATAGGCATTTACAATATTAATAGTCCACATATTTAAAATTTTCAATATATTGCAAAATTCATCCCAAGGGTATTTTCCACTAACATATTTGTAAAGTAAAATACTATAGTTTGAGGCACATCCATATGCCTGTTTTGATTTACACCCCACTTTGCCGTGCACATTAGACATACACAACAGAATGTTCCTGGTCTGAAGATACTGGGATTAAAAAAAGAACACTTACATTGCATATATTTTGGTGTTTTAATGTGCATTTTAGCCATCTGCACAAGATTTGACAAAGTTAGTTACTGTGCTATTCAGCATCTAGGGATTGTTAAATATATGTAGGAGGTAATTGTGCTACCTTTTCTGACCATTTCAGAATTCTTATAAACATCTATTTACTCTTAAAGCTAGCTACTTATTTCCATTGAATACTCTTTTCTGTTGTAGGTTGTTAAAAAGAATTAAAGTCTTCTTGATACCTATTACGAAGACTACTGAAAAAATACTGATAAGTTTGTAATTTTCTTTATTCTGGATTTCCTCTTATTTAGGCGTATTCTTTAGTTCAAGGAGCGTCTGGATGATGCTCTTAGTTGTATGGTTTAGTTTTAGCTAGTCCTGCGAGAAGCAGGGAGTTGAACTCGATGATCCTTATGGGTCCCTTCCAACTTGAGAGACTCTGTCATTTAGGTTTCTAATCGAGTATAATTCTGTTGTATTGACTGTAAAATACATCAATCTTCCTGCTTTTCTTTCCTTCCCCTCAAAAAACCCAAAACAAAAAAAAAAGGGAGAAAGAGGTATCAATCTGAAATGAGAATATGAGAATGATACAAAATGAAGAAACTCTTACTATCAGATTATGCATGTAGAGTGAAACTGCAATAACATAATCTAAAACACTAGGTCTGGAATAAAATCTCTATAGTCAGTATTCTCGCATATTTGAATGTTGATATAGGTGGTATGAAAAATGTTGTAGTCACTTCATTAATTTTGTAGATGATGTCAAGGACTGCTTTCTGTGTTTTCTGGAACAAGGATGAAGTCTGAAAAATAGAAGTTGCATGCAACAATAATTGTGTGTAACTCTAGGTTGTAACACTTTAGAAAAACAGTAAAATTAAATGGCACTGATAACCTGATTTCATGGTTAACCTTAGTGTGTAGTTCAGTATATGTATATTTGCTATCCAGATGTACTCTGTAATTGTCCAGGGACCATTTCCAGAAATAAATGCATTCTAGTGATGGAACAGAAATAGTGTTCTGAATAATTTCTCAGAGGCTTTTCTCAGACACATTCATGCCAAAGTGCTTTGTCTCTTTGTTTTCAGAGTTGCAATAGTTTCCAAGTCTTTTGAAGGAAAAACTGATCGAACAGAAGACTGGTATGGAACACAGTACAAGCAAGAAGCAATTTCTGATGAAGTTATTAAGGCATGTTAAAACTTTTAATATATTCTAATATCTGCAAGTGAAAGACAGTGGTAAATTCTTTGTCTAATTTTCCATTTAGTTGAAGGGAGGACTTAAATATGCTGCTTTACATAGCATGAAAATTGTACAATGAATCTGTTTAATATTATGAGAAGTAAGGATCTTATGTTAGTCTTCAGACTTCAAATATTTATTATATAGGACAGATACATTTTAATGTTTTTAAACCATGTTAAGCATGGGGAATGTTATACCATTTTTGCTATAAAAGATCCATAATATGCAGTGGCTACTTAAAAATGTAAGCATTAACTTTTTAAAACTTAAAAGTCTCTATTAAATGTTAATGAACTAATCTGTTCTTAAGAAAGGAATCTTTTTACAACTGCTATATGTAACTGTGTTTCTGAAATTGATTTTTGCAACTTAGAAAATGAGTATATTTTGCCAATTAAATGAGCTTCTAAAAATCAAGACTCCAAACAAAGGAGGTGGGCAAATCCTTATTGAAACTTGTTATTGATCTATTCTTTAAGAAGAGATGGCTGTAAAATACACCCTAGAGCTAAATTGGACCTGCCCAGCATGCTTTGAACAGACATTGCATAAGAACACTTCAGTTCCTTTAGCTTGTCCATACCTATGTTCTTGATTAGAATTCTTGTTTATGTATTTAGTTTAATACCTTTATTTAGAGTTCACAGGAGCAGAAAAGAGGCGTAGAACCACCTTCCACTCTACTGTAAACTTTTCAAAATTATTTTTTATCTTCCTCCTTGGAGCATTTCATCCTGCTGATAGCCTACTCCAACTTGGTTTCCCAGATATTTCTCTCTTTCCCTGTTATCTTAATAGTATTTACACATAAGCTAGTGGAACACATTTTAAAATCTTTTGTTACAGCATAAAATAAATAAGTATATATCCATTAATTAAGCAGAAATTCTACTTAGCCTCATTGTTTCTCCTATTTATCTAGAAATGGCAAAATGCTGACCTGAACGGGAAATTCAAGCTTCCAATGAAGAATGAGTTCATTCCTACTGACTTTGAGATTTTGCCATTGGAAAAAGATGCGACACAGTACCCTGCCCTTGTCAAGGTAAGCTATCTGTATTTGTTCTGTTTGCTAGCTAACCTTCTGGGAAGTTAGCAGTTAATTCCTACGTGTTTTTAAAATACAGATCATGTCATATTCTGACGTATAATAAACAGAAAAGTAAAAAACTAGAAAGACAGTAGAAAGTTCATTCTTGCTAAACTTTGGATTATGGCTAATTTTCTTCCTATGAAAATGAATCTACAAACAGCTTGAACTCTCTTTGTCCTTTTGGAAGTGTGTTAACAATTGATAGAAATAGTATTAAAGCTGTTTATTCAACAGAAGGGTGACTACGTACTCCTACATTTGTTTTTGAGCAGTGTTCAGTAAGTTGAGGGTGTAGACAAAGCTATTCTTTTGTAACTGTGTATGGAAAAAGCTTGTGATTGCATGGAAAAAGGGAGAGAGATGTAAACACGTAAACAAACATCACTCTCCAGTCTCCTGGAAGAAGCATTTAATGTTCTCAATACATTTAGCAAATCTCAGTTTTTCTGAGTACCTAAAATTTACTAAAAATTTACTTCTCACTACTAAAGCATAGTTGTCTTTGCTAATGCTCATCTCTGTTCTAGGCTTAGTTGGAGGATAAATAGGAAATGTCTTCTGCAATTACATGTTGTGCCTCAGCTTGAATACTCAATTCAGGAATACTTTTTGCACACTAGATTAAGATAAGTCTAGTGCAAAGACATCTTTCAGGAAAACATTTGTTCTTCACAGAGCATTTTAGATATATACTTGAAGCAGTATTATTAACAGAGGAGGACTTTGAGCATCTGTTAATGTTCATGCTGAACTGAAAACCTAAACTTCATCAGGGACACATACTACAGCTCTATTAAGTAACACTAATTGATTTGCTACAGGAATTTGGTGGTCCTTCAGTGGCTCTGTAGCAACTAGGCAATCGATCCACACAAAAGCTTTGCTTTAAGGCATCACTGCTTTAGAAATGTATTTGCTTCTAGTTTTTCCTTTCCCTTTAAAATATGTTTTCTGAGGGAAAATGTTTTTAATCTTCTGTACTTGATGAAATAGACATTATCTATTTTGGCTGCATCTCTTTTGTTTTCTCCTCAGCTGTATGTCTGTGCCATTTTTCTTTTGTGGCCCCTGGCAGTTGTCTGACCCCACAGCAAAACATTGCAAGAACTAAATAAGCAGAGATTAGCTGTACAAAAAAGGCAATTTTTCTGCTGTTTTATATGTCTAAGTGAGCTTACTATGGACTGGACCAGTGTTGTGGAGAAAGGGAGGGACGGGAATGTAAGTGCAGGAACAGGATGGCCATTTTCACTGGCAGCATGTTACTAGGTCACCTCTGTTGTAATGGCACATCTCGCCTGAAAAACCCTCAGGAAAGAGGGCAGTTAGGATATGGGCTTTGACCTGAGGGCCAAATGGCTACTATGGACTGCAGCTAGTGATCTCCAGCTGTTGGACCAGGTCTCCAGTACTACAGACAGACTCTACCGATCTCCAGCTGTTGGATCAGGTCTCCAGTACTACAGACAGACTCTACTGTTTATCATTCTGTCCCTGATAAAAGATGTATTCTAAACTGCGTAGTAGAATAAAAATTTTGTTGTCTCTGAGAGAAGCTGTAATTTGGCTTTTTAGTATGAGTCGAATATTGTGTAGAGGAAGGTGTAGCTGTAAGAGATGAGACTTTTTTCTTTTATGCAAAAAGGAGGAGGAAAATACCACGCCAAATCCCTGAGAAGCAAAGAACATCTGCTCAAAAATATGAGAAAGAGAAATAATTTTACATTTAAAAGTTCTCTCTTCTTACATATAGCAATTTAAAGAAAAGGTGTTGGGGAGATAAAGTTAACTAAAGTTGGAACAGAGAGAGAATATCTATTTCACAGCTTTTCTGGGAGAAAAAGCAATCGGGGAGGTTGTTTAGATTCTTTCCTGTACTAGGAGATTATTCTAAAAAATTTTGGTGACAGATCTTTTAACTAATTTCCAACTAGTTTTACTATTTTTTCTAAATGTGTATATGTTTTTGTTACCAGTGTTACTTTAAAACAACATATAATGTGTGAATTTTTTACTAAAAGCATTAAATACACAATTATATTCTTAGTCTAAAACATGTAACTATATGCTGCTGTAGTGCTGCGTAATGGCACATCTTTTAATGCCAGCATTAACACGGAATTTTGTGAAGCTAACTTTATATTTGTCTTTGATCACTCCTGCTCTAGAAAAGTAGTTCCCATTTTGATCATAAGCTCATTCACAATGCTGCAGCCATTTAACTGCTTGTTAAGGTGACATACAGTAAGAAGAGAGTCTCAATAAGGATAGATGGGTGTATACACAATTGTATATAGCAAGAATATGAATTTAAGGGGACAACACTAAACTGAGATTTGAAATGGTGAAGAGACTTTTTTTAAAAATAGCATAATGTATTACAGTTAAAAGTTAGGTGACTTAACAAAACCTCTTTTCTTGACACAGGACACTGCTATGAGCAAACTATGGTTCAAGCAAGATGACAAATTTTTTTTGCCAAAAGCTTGTCTCAACTTTGAATTTTTCAGGTATGCAATGTTAAGTGTATCACATAAATTGCTCTCCAAAAGTTTCTTGTTTGTTGGGAATCTGCACTGCTGTGGCAAAAACTTTCTTGTATGTATTGAGGCTTTAAAACATTTGTCCTTACTTGGGAATATGCAATAAGATATGGATAGCAGGAAGGCTCATGCAAGTTATGCGGTAGTTGAGTAGCAAGCAGTTTGAGGTGCTCCATCTATACTAACAGGAAAAGTTTATCTAAAAATACTTTTAAAACAAATTTTCTTGTATGTTTTATTTGCTATACTTGAAATATGCCTATCAATAGGACCTACTACATACTGCAATATACCTCTTTAAAAATGGGTGTGTATTATTTTTAATTAATGACTAAATCGCAACTATTCTAAGATAGTGTTTTCTTTAAAAAATGCTGTTCTGATAATGGGTTTAGGTTCAAATTCTGTTTTAATTTGCATAATGCAAGCCAGTATAAAATTATAAGTGCTTAAAATTGTGGGATTTTATTTAACTGACACCAACAACTGTTTTGTGGGTTTTTTTTTTTAGAAGAACACCGTCTGTGTTATCAATGAATGTGTGATTCTCACCTCAATATGCATGATAAAGTGCTGTAATGTTAATTCTGGTCTTGCATTATTTTCGTCACAGGAAAATTATCTTTTTTTTTTTAAGTGAGCATGACAATGATGTACCTTCTTAATGTTCCTTTCAAATAATAATTTCTAACTTTTGAATTAAAAAAAATACTGCTGTCTTTAGAGTGCAGCTATTTATGTGCTGGACTACTGAAAGTGAAAATAATTTCAGGAACTCTCCTCTTTTGGCCTAATTAAATGATTCAGTGATATTGCTGGAAAGGCTATTATGTTGGCTCTGATAGATGCTCATAGATGCACTGTTGAGTCCTTGTTTTGAGTGAGCACTTTTTCTTGGCAGAATTTTAGACTGAGGGTTTTTTCAGAGAGCGTCAGATCTTGGTGCTGGTGTTGGTACTAGTTGGGGGAAAATAGGTTGCCTGGGCATCTCCTTTCTTTTTGCTTTTTGAAACCACAGGGCAAATGTTACAACTGTTTCAACTTCGATGTGTCAGGAAATGGAAGATCAAAATGGTAACTGCCCATCTCTTATTCAGAGAACAACAATTGCGATACATTGCCTTCTTTGTTCATACCTGGTGGCTTTCCCTTGTGCTATGTTTGGCCAAAATCCAAAATAGGATTTTACTGATGGACGCTGAGTTTATGTTATGCAGTTGTGGGGGGTTTTTTTAATCAATTCCAAATGACCTATGAGTGATCCAATCTCTAGACCAGTTTGTGAATGATTAAAAGATAATAATTGATTTTATGTAGAGCACACAAAGGTATAAGTATGCACACATACACCTAATATCATAGAATCATAGAATGGTTTGGGTTGAAAGTGACCTTTAAAGGTCACTTAGTCCAACCCTCCTGCAATGAGCAGGGACATCTTCACCTAGATATGTGGTGATAGTCTTTCCCAGCTAGATTTGTACTTCCATCTCTGTGAGCCCTTTTAAAAAGCCAGGAGTACTTGAGCTTTGCTGACTAATGTAATGAAATGATTTGCCTCTTTCCTCCTAGGAATGGTTACAGGTGGAAAGCTGGCTTTTTTCTTAGGGTTGGGCGCGAGGATTCTTTCCTTTTCTTTAAAAATAAGACGGTAATTGTATATGAACGGATGTGAGATTTTAGCAATATTGGGTACATCATCTCCAAAAGAAGTTGTAAGCAGGTTTGTCTGGTTTTGATACTTAAGAAAATTCTTAGTGAATCTCTCTGAGACTGGTCATGCTGATGGTCATTGGAGGAAATGATGAAATGTATAGTGTTTATTCATGAGTCTTGATGAAATTACCCATAGCTCTTGTGGCCAAGTGAATTGGTGAATAAAGCCATCTTAATAACATGGGTTTTCATAAAAAGTTTTAGCCTCAATTCTAGATCAGAATATGATGGCTATGCTGCCTTGTAGCAGATTACAAGAGTCTAAGTTCACACTACAGACTGCTTCAGTAAGGTAGAAAAAACTAGGAGGATTTCTTCTGCCTGCAGCCCTGATCATCACAAATCATTGGAAGAATTCCTGACCCAGATGTTATAGCAGCAACTGCTGCATAGATGAATTAAGAGGAAGTTGATGAGGGTGGTTTCTGCCTCAAACGTACAAATCCAGTAGGAACGATCTGAGTATATGAATGTCTTGAAGTTACCTTGTTCCAAAACTGAAAATCCTTACATGGCCCAAGTCTTGCATTAAAGAAACACCACTGTAAAAACCTCTGACATGGGACTTATCATCCAGCCTAAAGGATAATGATAAGCTTTTGCTTTTGTATGAATTATGACTGAAGAGCTCAACAAGTATCCTTTTTTAAAAGGAAGCAAAATAACAATGTAATGTGCTGTTATTTTGGAAACTTTCTAAAGGTAGTTATAAACTCTGCACTTAAAGTTTCCCAAGGTTTAGAGAGATGGATGTTAAAAATAAAAGTAATTAGCATTGTAATTGGATACTTGCTACCTTCCAGTTTAAGAAATACTTAAAGCAACTTGAGTTGCGCAAAGATAACCCAGGATCAACACTTCAGTGTTGATTCCAGCTACGTCACTTACAGCTCTTGTTTGAAAGGGGAAAAGACTAGACTTTAAGATTTTTCAAATACGCTATCAGTGATTGAGTTGTTCTGCTTCCTCAAGTCTAGTCAAAAAAAGGTAAACTAGAAATAAGCATTTATTTACAAAGTTGTCAGTAATAGAAGGCAACTCCCAGAACAGTGTTACAATAATTGTTTTCTGTTGTTTTTCACTTGAGGATTAATGATTTAGTAGTCTTCGTTATTTTCAAAACTCCCTGTTGGCCTTTGCCAGCTAAATGAGTATACAGAAGTTATAACTGATGCGGACATAGTAATCGCTCAGACTGATTAAGTCTCTATTCTAGTATCAAAATGGAAAAGAATATAACGAGTTTGGAGGAAGGTTTATGATAACATAGGATTGACCTACATATTGCTTTGAATTCAGTCTTAATTAAAAAATTCAATATTAATTGGCTTTGCATCATTGGGCATATTGAAATTGCTTGGTTTTGGGAAATTCTCATTGTAGGGAGAAATGCAAATAGCAGTCGTTTGTTTTTGTTTTTGTTTTTTTTTTAAACTGACCTGTTTGCTTAAGTTACACAAGTCCAAGCCCAGAATAATTAACCCAGTGGTAGTAAAAAAACATATCCTAGGCTAAGATTTCAGAATATAGTAGGCTCTTTTAAAGTTATCAGCATGTGTGTTGTGGTGATGTGATCTTTGTTTTACTACATTAATGTTGGTGTACACCATGAAATACTATGCTATAAAGGCGTAAAAATATATAATAGTGTGTCTCTGAATATGACCATTAGTGACTGCTTAGGGAAAATAAATGCAAATAGCATGGTTTTGAATTGTAAGCCATATCCTGACAGCAAATTGTTTTAATACTGCTGATTATTTCTGTGAAATTGATAATGAATTTACATGCACTTCAGAAACTTTGGAAATAAATATTCAATTGTAGTACAAATAACTTGTCTTGACTTTGCAAATGTTTAAAACACGCAGATAGTTAACAATTAGCGCAGTTGAAACATGGCTTGAGTCCGAGTTGCATTTCTCTTTTTGAGAAATTTGCGACAGTATTGTATGGGATCAGATGCTTCTAATACAACAGTAGAGCTTGTATAGTTGTTGCCATTAAAAAGATAACAAAAAATTACGGTGGTATGAAAATGGGTATGCCAGACTTCTTTTCTGAGCTGAACTTAGCATGTACTGCATATTTTTCATACCACAAATTGCTAATCACTTAATTTTTTTAATAGAAACTACTTTGTTTTCTGATAGTGTAGAAGTATTAATTAAATTAATGTCCAGTACGTGGGCTTCCATTTCAGTCTATTAAATTATGTTGGTTATTCAGGGCGTATTTAGTTTATTTTACTCCTGGTGAATTCTGACTGTGCAGCAAAGTAAATATAACATGTCTTGATTTATGAGTGCAAATAAGAGAATATCTCTGGAGTCTTCAATATATTTAGGCATCGCTCAAACCATAAGCAAGCTAAATAATTATTTTCAGGTATGTTCATATTTGGCTTCAAAATAGCAATCCTTCATAATGGGATCCATCAGCATACTCACAGTAAATATTGTTTCCTTCAGATCAGACTTAAAAGGCCAAAAGAAACTGAGAAATAATTTTAAACTGCATATTTTACTTTCAACATTTTCTTCCAGCCCATTTGCTTACGTGGATCCCTTGCATTGTAACATGGCCTATTTGTACCTTGAACTACTCAAAGACTCCCTCAACGAGTATGCATATGCAGCAGAACTAGCTGGCTTGAACTATGATCTCCAAAATACCATCTATGGGATGTATGTAAGTACCCAAATCAAGGAACAGCTTAGAGCCTTAAAACTACTTCCACTCATCAACATTTTTATATTGATTTGATGGAAGGACTTTTATTTATAAAATGGGTCTAAGGCTGTTACTCCTTTTGATCTTGGTTATTAACCATCCTTTCTTTAATTTGAATTTTAAGTTGAGTTGAATTTTGTTCAAAGTCTTCAACAATCTTTCCATTCATATTAAGCAAATTTTCTTCTTTATTTTTATATCATTCATGAAATTAATTAGTTGTAAGATTTGTTCCTCCACTTAAAAAAAGAAAAAAGCAACCCTAATCCAAGCTTACATATTTATTTCAGTTTGTCAGATATCTACTAAAAACTTTCTGACTGATGGGGCAGAAGACCCCCTTTTCATGCTATTAAATAAACGGTACACTTCAGCTTTCCTGTTCAAGAACTACTGATCATGAGGCTGCATATACATACTCTTCAGTCATGTTTCTTCATCCATTACTTTGTCACTGCTTGAGGTATCAAAGCATTTCTTTTGTTTTTCTTTTTGTTAGTCGCTACATTTATGCTGATCCTCTCCATTGCAACATGACATACCTGTTTATCAGGTTATTGAAGGATCATTTAAAAGAGTATACATATGCAGCACGCCTCTCAGGTTTGATCTATGGCATTGCATCAGGAATGAATGCAATACTTGTAAGTAAGAAAAAAACGCAGGAGGAAATGAAACAGCTTGGGAGTTGTTGAGCTTGGAGAAAACATTTGACTTCGGCATTTCTAAACGAGATGGTTAATGTTTTTGTCCTTGCATATATCTCATGAATTAAAGGCAAAGCAAAACTGTATTTTAATTGGTACTGAGTGACCTGTTTAAGATTGCAGTGTCTTGTGAACATGTGTGCAGTGCAATTGTTGCATTCTAGTTGACATTTTGACTTGCTTGCATGGTAATCTTGAAAGTACTATTGCTGGTTTCTATATAAAAAGATTAACTTTTCTGTTGAATGAATCTCAACTTTACAGATTTTGTTATAATTCTCTAATTCTGCTGTAGTGAGCTGTGGAAATGGATTGTGCATGTGTTCATTAGAATGCAATGCTGGATATTATGGCTTTTCCTTAGTGTTTGTTTTTATTACGTGTTTTATAATGCTGACAATACTTGATAAATAGTGGTATTATGATAAATGGTTATTTCTTACTCAGCTCCTCCTATGAGTTTTATGATAGATTTTAATAGTCTCTTTTGAAGTTCTGTTAAAAGCTTTTAGTAACCATCATTTTATACCAAAATGTGTTTTGAAATTTCCTGTAGAAGTATTATTTTCCAAAGCATCTTAAAAAGAGAATATACTGTATATTGTCTTTACATTTCTGTATGAAAGAGAGTGCTGCAATTTCTTTTTTTTTATCCAATGCAAATCTCATTTTCTGGTAACATTCACTTAACTTACTGCAAACATGGTTACCTATTCTCAGGGGTGGGGTGGGTGTAGTCCTCTTCATTTTTAGTCACAGTTTAGAAGTTTAGAGTTATTTTAAATATTAGTTGTTTTTTGTAGGGTCTTTATATTCTTCTGCTGTAAAGATTCTATTTTCGCGTATTAAAATCAGTTTACTCCATTTTGATATCTGGGAACTTCTAATATTCATTTCTATGTCGTGAGAAGTTTTATTGTCAATAGCTGTAACTGTACAATGTTGATACTTGTAAGCGAGGGCAGATGCTACACTGAAAACAATCGCCCATGCTGACTGTTGAACAGTTTGGGTTCTTACGCTAATTTAGGATATCAGACTTTGTCATAAATCCATTTGTGATAGCTTTTTCTTCAAATTCATGGTTCTGGTATGTTTCAGTAACTGTAGCAGAAAAAATTCTTCCTGCTGGAAAGCAGGAATTCACCTGTATGTTGGTTTGTGTCCTAAAATTTAGCTTTACCCTTAATAATTAAACTGCACAAATCCAATTAAATTCCTGTTTGGAGATACCAAATTTTGAAGGTTTTTTCCCCCAAAAAAGGTCGCCTAATGCCTTTTTTTCACTAGACAAACTTTCTGTAGCTTGATGCAATCGTATAGTCATTCTTAAGTTTCTATGTTGTTTTTTTAAATGACCAAGTTTATTTCATGTATACTTTCAAAAAAAATGTGTATGATCAGATCAATATCTCATTACGATTGTAGACTAACTAACTTGGTGTTTCAGCCTAGCACCATCCTGGTTATAACTTGTACTGCTGTTGACAATACCCCTTTTCTTGTAGTACTGTTTACTTCCCCTTACATAAAATATTTTTTTGAGCAACAAGATAAACATGAAAAAAGGTTAAAAGTAAATTGGAGAGAATATTTAAGAAGGCTGTGAATCTGGATTTCATTAAAAACCTAGCGTAAAACAATTTCAGTACTCCAAATGTACAGTTTACTGACTGGACTCAATACTTGTAATCATTTAAAAATCTGTATTCTGAGTACAGTTTGCTTACATCAACATGAAATTACATTAATCCTCTGCATTCATAACTCCTGGGCAAATATGCAATATTATATTCATCGGTTAGTTATCTTTTGATGGGTAAAGGGATTTTATTTCAGAATGAGTTAATGTTGAATAACGTTGAATTTAGAGTAAGTGTTGAAAAGTGTATTGTTCATTGAATTATACAAGACTTGGTAATTGTTTTATTCTTTTATCTTCCACATTTAAAGCAAATTATGCGCTTTTTCCATAGCTTTCTGTAAAAGGTTATAATGACAAGCAACATATCTTGCTCAAGAAGATCATTGAGAAAATGGCTACTTTTGAGATTGATGAAAAACGATTTGAAATTATCAAGGAAGCGGTAAGCTTACATGAGAAATTTACATTTTGGAGTAATTTAAAATTGAATGCATTGACTTGAAATGAAATCTGAGGGCTGATTATCCATGGAAGTACAGAGTGAAATTCTGCCTCATTGGGACTGCAGAAGCTTTTTTCTTTTGTCTTTTTTGTGGCCATGAGTTCCCCGGAGTGTTTATATTACATTCTTTGGTTAAAAATAACTGGCCCTGGAATATTCTTTCAGTTGGTCTTTCTTATGATTGATCAAGGGATTGCAACTTGCTTTGATAGTAGAAATCTAAGAAGGGGGGTGGAGGGGGTGGAAATCTTAACTTTATGTCCTGTTTTACAATTTGGAAAGGCCCCAATGGGATCTAGCCATAAAAGAAGGGGAAAAGGGATGAAGGGGGAAAGGAAGTGTTGAAAAGATTTTCAACATTTCTTCTCCCCAGATGTGAAGAGGAGCTCTGCTCCTGGGCCAGGGTCCTTTGGTGCAAAAGTAACCAGCTGGTTAAGTACATGCTGACTTCTGGAAGTCTCACTTCCTAAATTTAATGACTGACCTATATATATGGAATGTAAGTTAGATTATTTTTTTTTTAGCTCCTGAAGTAAATTTATGAACGGTGATTACATTTGCTAAGCCAAGCAAGATACATAACTGTTCTTCCGGTGCTTTCTTTAGAGCAAGACAGAGGTAAAACAAAGGAAATGAACAAATTGGATATTGGCACTCACAGCAGTGAGTTGTTGTGGAGGTATAAATGGGTGCACAAGGATTAGACTGGTGTTGGGGAACAGGCTGACTTCTGGCCCAGAAAGCTTGCAGGTAGTCTGCAGTAGATGAGAGACCTAGGGCTGCAGGGTTGATCGCTCCATGCTTGCTATAGTCTTACTTTAACCCTCTGCTGCTGGTGATTTTTGAACAGGTGAGTGGCCTAGACAGACACCAAGGCCATCTTTAGTTCATTACTGTTTAGTAGGAAAGTCTAAGCAGGTGGACATAAAAAAATGAGGTAGATTTATTATAACGGCACTTTATTTAGGGCTCTGTGTACCTAAAATACATTAATTGTCTGGAAAGTTTTAACTGGATGTGACAAATGTCAAGGTAAAAAAACCCAAGCCACAGTTCTGTGAATGATCTGTTTGGGATGTTTTTCTTCTAGTTTAAGATGTTTCTCTGATTGTCTTTACAGTTCCCTTGAACTTTGTATTATGCATGTTTTGTCATTTTATAGACTTTTGTTATATAGGCTGTTTGTGTATGTAAAATAAGGACAAAATACAAAAAAGTCAAATCGGATGGGGAGATTGCAGTTTTTCCCCTCACATCTACACTTAAGAGATGAGGGAGATATCAGCTTCTGGCTTCTGTTTGGAACAGATAGAAGGATGCATCCTCAGCAACTTCATGCTCTCTGTTTCTCAGTCATGTGCCCTGAAATGAGTTACTTTTCTCCTGTACTGGAAACGATCCCAGCTTGCTAAAACTATTAGTTTGCACTTTCCAGTTCCCCTGGTAGAGGAAAAAGGGGTTTGCTTATTTTGTAAAGGTGCAGCTGGACTAGAAAGGAGTTTCTTTGGAGAAGCTCGCTGATTCTTCTCTCATACCTCCTTTATCCAGGCAAAGAATGCAAAGAATTTCCCAGATGCTCCTGTATTTTTCTATATAGTCAGCCGAGGGAAGCAACTGGGAGAAAAATACATGTTCTGTTAGTGATATTCCCCCACTCCCGGACAGTCGTCACAGAATGTGTATTTCCTGGGTAGCGCAACTTGATCTAAAGATTTATTTAGGTCTAACTGCAGTAATTTAATTTCCAGTCATTAATTTTATGGAGAAGTTTGATTTCACGCTCATTTCAACTATCTTAATGGTTACTGCTTAATCCGTAGGCTCAGAAGCCCACATTATTACTAAGGTAATTGAACACAATTTTTTAACAGGTCTAACAAGCGAGTCAATGTTCTTGAGATTTGAAATGTATCTTTTTGATGGTACACAAAGTTGAGAGTAGAAAGTCAATATTTTATGTTTAGAAATAGAGTTCTACAATTTGAACTTAATTATTTTGTTTTAGTACATGAGATCGCTTAACAACTTCAGGGCTGAACAGCCTCACCAGCATGCAATGTATTATCTCCGACTCCTGATGACAGAAGTTGCTTGGACCAAAGATGAATTAAAAGAAGCTCTAGATGGTAATGTTCTGCCAGTTTTAAACTTTATTATTTTTATTTTTTCTTATGGAAAATGTCTTGTTACTAAACTAATGAAGGTACCTATTTTGAACTCTGTGCCCATTATTCAAGTGAAGCCCCTGCAGTGCCAGACCTGAGCTGATGCTGGTGGATGTCGATGCGTCTGCACTTGTCCTCCAGTTTCTAGAAAGCATAGTAGTTCAGACAAAAGGCCTCAAATGGCAAAACTTGCACGGCTTTGTGGGCATGAGCCTGGGTATGGTGAATCCAGTGCTTAACCAACACGGCTAAAATCATTTGGCTCTAGTTGACATCTTGCAGACACATTGGAGTGTATCTGCGTTGTACTCCCCAATGTGCATACTATTTTGTTTTTTCCGTTATCAGGGAATCCTAACTCCTGTTTCTGTAGATAATAAAGAAAAAATATATAAGTTCTGTAAATAATAATGACAATAAAGAAAAAAGAACATTGTGGTTCTTACAAAGAGCAGGCGCCTCATTATATTTGGAAGAAGAGGAAATTTCAAATTAAGAGATTTAATTGATTTTAGTAATAGCTGAAGAACTCTTCCCTACCTGTATCTTACTGTGTTACAACAAAAGGCTGTTACTGGGACAGTTTGCAAAATATCTTGTAATATCTTTTTGGAATACACCGAGACATTCTTTTCAAGAAGAATACGTGGCTTTTGTATTTATTTGAGGGGGTGAATTCAGAATACATATCCACAGTTGTCAGACTGACACATACTATACTGTTTGAAGTTGTGATGCTGAAAACTGCTTCATTAAAATAGATCATCTATAGAGATGCCCTGAGCCAGCTGCACAGGGGTGTGTGTTTTTTCTACAGGATTGCTCCAGGATAGAAATACAAATGTTTAGTTGTGTAGTTTCTTGAATGATTGCAGGTGTATCTGAGATTACAGGCAGCACTGGCACGACTGCTAAAGTCAGTGACAAAACTAATGCTGATTTTCACGGCAGTGGGTTCAGCTGTGTGTAGGTCATTCCTTTTTTAATGACTACTGAATTTTAAAAAAATAAGAGATTCTCTGTTCCGTGTGTAAGTTGTCTTTATAAGATTAATGCTACTATATTCAGCATAAGAATGGCTAAAAATAGAATGCTGGAAAGGAATACTGTCTACTTAGCACTGCTGGAAATCTGCTTGAAATACAGGGAGTTTACGCGTGATTTTTTTTTCCTCTTTTCCTCTCTCACACTCAATGTGACCGTAATCTTTTGCACTATTAATAAGCAATTCTAGAGGCAAAAATTAAGATTAGGATTATACAACAATAAAAAGTTGATTTGGAATCAGGGAAAAATGTGGAAATGAATTTTTTACTGGTGGTCAGTTACCTATTTTAAGAGAGGGAAAGACTGATACGCACGGTATAGGTTTATCTAATACAAATCACAAATCTGTTAGATATGTATGCATCCCCCACTGAATAACTGAGTGACCTCATAATTTTGATTGCATTTGTCTTTTCAAAACTTTTGTGAAATACACAAGTATTGTTAGTTTTTATTTTAGTTGAGAAAATGACAAAATGAGAAATTAATAGATTTGGTGATATAGTGTGGGTATTCTTGTAGTGTCAGGGAATTAAGAATGGAGATGTTGACTTTGGGATGACCACCCCATCCATTCAACCATCCTTCCTCTCTTATTCTGTTGATTATATATGTTAAACTGTACTTTGCATTATATATGAAAACTGCTTTGCAAAGACAGGCTAGCATAGAATGTGTGTGTATGTGTACTCTGGGATATATTGCAAAAATATTTTTCTTGTGTATTGTTTGTTACAAAGATACTATCAAAACACCATATTTGAGCTGAGGTTCTTTTTTTAGTCTAGATGGTAAATGCACAATGTGTTTCTTGAGTGTTATAAACTACATGCTGCTTGTTTAGTTAATAACTAAGGCTTTATCTTGGAACACCACCTGAATGATTGCAACTGCTGGAGAATGAATGTTTGTTCAGCATGATTGGAAAGAAGGCTTTTTCTTTTTTTTTTTCTCTCTTCCCCCTCCTTTTTGGAATCTGGGTCAGACGGTATGTGAATTCTAAGCGAAACAAACTATATGATGAGTGCTGCTATTTAGACCTGAAAACTTTCCAATGTTGCATTTTTAAGAAGAGATTCACTTTTTCACGATGATGAGTTTCTCCTCCTCTAAGAAATGCACCACATCTAATGATGAGTTAGGTACTTCTTAATGTAAAAATGCATGTAACTGATTTAACCGTCTAAATATCTATTCTAGATGTCACTCTTCCCCGCCTCAAGGCCTTTATAGCTCAACTGTTGTCACGGTTACACATTGAAGCTCTTCTCCATGGCAATATAACAAAACAGGTTAGTGTGATACTTCCTTTAATAACATAATTTTTATTTAAAAGCAGCATAAAAAATGGAAGACTAGTTTAGTCTTCTCAGATCTTAAAGCGGTTTTGCCAAATGTGATTTCATAATTTGACTTCGTACTTTTTTATCTTTACGGGAGTATCATAGTGTCGTTTTTTCTACTTTAGATTTATTAGGCTAAGTGCTGCCCTTGTATTGCTCTTGGAAATTTAATAAAAAGCAACTTATGATCTAAATATTTTAAAGTCTATGTTGCATGTCATTACTGTGATGTGATCAAGCTGCATAAGGAATGATGTGCTGCGGATCCTGCTCTTCCATTTAAAAGTTTCAGGCTAACTAGCAAAGATTTAAGAATCCAAGATCCTTCCAAATGAAGTACTTTGCACAAAGCTAAAGAGGAATGGTGGGCCATAAAAAATAAGTGTCGGCTCTCAGTTGTGTCTTTTTGGGACTAAAAATCAGAAAACATTTGTTCTGTCTTCCATTAAAATAGTAGTGGTTTGTATTTGCATAGGAAATCTAACCAAATATTTGAATATATGTACCAATACAAAATGTAGCACCTTTCTTGTACACTTTTGCATTCTTTTTTTATAGGGCTGGTATAGCAGTATTTCTATGTTATACCAGCTTTGTGATACTTTACTGGCAGGAGATGTTATAGACACTGGTAGTGACTGCTGAATGTACGGCAGTCATTCATGGAGAAGAAAGTTAACTAGTACGGAGGGGGAAAATAAAAAGATGAAGGAGCCAATAGGACTGGATGCACAAAGTTTCCTTTTTCAAGGATGTCTCTAAGATATTTTTTTTATTATTTTATAGAGTATTTTTCATGTGGAGAAATGTAAAAAAGTCTCACTTTTTTCCTTCCTTATTTCTTACACATTTGTATATGAAAGTCAGTTCCTTCTGAAATATAACTGAATGACCAGATTTTTTAGATTTCCATGATGATGCAGTCATAGCAGAGAAATGCATTCTTTAGTTGGCATAATGGGTGGCTATTAAGAGTCTGACAGCTAGAGAACTGGGAAGGATGTACTATTACGCCCATAGCTGTGTAATGTTTAGAAATGATCTGCAAACCTCCCTGAATAGATGTGGATAGGAAAACTTCTCTGTCCTTCAGTGCCCATGATGTGATCATCACTGACAAAGCTCAGAAATTTTAACCTGGCTCTAAGAATTTTTTCCAACTAAAATTAAATCAGAATTTATATACTTTTGTGGCACCTTTCAATACTGAAAAATATTTTAGTGAATCTGTACTTTTTGAAAAATTAGACCTATCTAGCTGCTTAAAATTCCCATTTCTTCTTGAATTAATTTCATTCTGAATCTTTTTTGACTGTTCCTTATATTTATTTGCTGCAAGTGGATGAATAGTAAACTAATCCTGTTCAGAACATCTGTCTGAACAGTCTTGTAAATATTTTGTTTTAATATGGTGACTTGATTGGAAGTATATATAGTATTTTTCTCTAACTTTTCAAACTGTGTTTTGTTAGACCTCAATCTTTTTGTCTTTGATATTGGGTGGGTGGTGTTGGGGGGGCATGTGTTTATTAAGTTTTCAGACCTTTTGCATGTTTTTGATAAGATCACTGGTGGTGTGAGTTTGTGGCAGTGCAGACTAAGAGATTTTGGCTTTCAGCCAAAACTACTTTGTAGCAAGTTACTGTAATTTCCAGTGTGCAGGCTACAAGATCACATAACCCTTAACAGGTAAAGTTTTGAAGTTAAATCCTTGAATGAAACTAATGATTTTTAAAATTTTTTCACTACTTATGATTTATTATTATTTTTATCATCATCATCAAATAAAAGAAAGTATCTGGGCAATGAGTCCTAATACTACCAGCATGTCAGTGGAATGCATGTTTGAATTTATCCATTAATTTGTTTTCTTAAAATTCCATTTAATGAGGTGTCATTTGCTTTGCAAACATACATTGTAGGTATCTCGTTTTCAAACTTTGAAAGATGAGTACATCGAAGTGGTGAAGGGAAAGGAAAAAAAAAGCCCATTGAACTTTAATTTCAGTAGTGTTGGGGAGGAGTAGAAGTAAACATGTAAACAAGATAAATGTAAAAAAAACCCCACAAAACCCTCACCCCCCAAACCCCCACTTTGTCTTATCTACTTAACTTCTACTGTATTTTTATTAAAATACAATATCCCTGCTTTATATTCTTGATTTTTTTTTTTTCTTTTCTCTCATGTCGCCATCAATAATTGGAAAGTCTTATCCTGCTGTTAGGTACAGAATAACTAATGATTGTTAAAATTCCTCTTACTTTTTCTCTTCCAGGCTGCATTAGGAATTATGCAGATGGTTGAGGACACTCTTATTGAGCACGCTCATACAAAGCCACTCCTTCCCAGTCAGCTAGTGAGATACAGAGAAGTGTAACTTCCTGACAGTAAGTTAAATGATTTATTTGCAATTTTTTAATGCACATTAAATTGAGATTCTCTGTTTGCTAATGGCATTTTAAAATGAATATTACTCTGTTGCTAGGAGTTTGATTTAAAATCAGACTTACTTCATTCAAATTATTTTAAACTTTAAATTTAAAAATATGATTAGGGTGTGGTTTTGTTAATAAAACTATACCCTAATATATAATCTTTCTGGTATACTTGAAAATGAATTTGATTTCACTTTTAATCTGTGTATGTAAATTGGACTTCTTGGGGGTTGGAACTAGATGATCTTTAAGGTCCCTTCCAACCCAAACCATTCTATGATTCAATCCTAATTCACTCAGTACGATTTATAGAAATAAGAGCCCTGTACCACTCCCTGCTACACATAGTATACACATTTGAATAAGGACCATTCTTTGAGCACTTTTGAGTATTAACTGACCATTCAGTGAAGGATTGTCCTAAACGACTCTTGCTTTTTGAGACAAATAGAATCTTGGTCTTGTAGTGTTTGTATAGGATTTACTTCTATTGTGCAAAAAAATTTTATATGTAAGAAAGGAGGTTCAAGGAATTGCTGGGAGTTATACAGGAATGATGAAATACGTAGCTATACAGCCAAAGCCAATTACCCATAGCTGATCATCAGCCTGTGGAAACTGCCATATACCAAAGAAGGTATTGGTATTAAATGCTGAATTATTTTTGATGTTCCTAAATGTTTCTGACAAACTCTCTTTAGAAACTATTTACACAGTAGAGGCAATGCAGAATTCTACTCCAGTTCCGAAATTATTCGCTTGAGGAGAAGCAGCCGGTTTCAATTTACTTGCTGATACGCTCAAGCTATGACATTTCAATGGGTTGAAATAATCTTTTCTTTACTTGTTTCATGAAAAGTATGCTGTTAGTGGAAATTCTGCTTTAACAGTCCTAAATCATTCATTATAATTCCATTCCACGAGTGATAGACCATTATCTTTTTAATTGTGGACAATAGGAACGTACATTTTTTATGAACTTAAATGTTTTAACTTTGTCTTGTAGGAGGTTGGTTTGTATATCAACAGAGAAATGAAGTTCATAACAATTGTGGCATTGAAATATATTACCAGACAGACATGCAGAGCACTTCTGAGAATATGTTTTTGGAGCTCTTTTGTCAAATTATCTCGGAACCGTGCTTCAATACTCTGCGCACCAAGGAACAATTAGGTAAGTTTTCCCATAGTGATTATGTGTCTGTATACACACATGCACGCATACTCAGCGAACTTACATGAGACATGATGAGGTGTTCTTTCCCTGCTTAGTGAATGCCATTTAAAGGGCACTTGGTAAATGTAAATCATTTTAACTGCTGATGACTCAAAGGAATGTTACTGCGCACATACTCTAAATTGAGAAGAAGTAAGCATAATTTTTAAGATAAGACTGAAATAATCTGAAACCAACTCTGGCTTAGAAAAAAGTTTGATCACTGTACAGAAAATCTCATATCTCAAGTTTTTACCAAAAGGAGAGGAGATCAGTTTCCTAAATTTTAGATCTTCTTAAAGAATCAGTAGTAGTTGGTCTTTTCTGCTTATGATCCTACCTCCAGGTGCACTTAATGATTCACAAGCCCTGGTTTAGGAATACTGCTGTGTGGGTCATGGTAAGCTGCCATGCTAAATACATTTCAGGCTTTTTAAGAATACAGCTGTTCACCAATAAGTACAAATAATTGTTACCTGAACCAGTAAGACTGAGAACTAGTAAGGTTATTCCAAACAGGATAACGAGGAGAGACAGAGACTTTGCGTGATAGTTTGCATGACTGAAATACTGATGAGGAATAGTACAGTTTTTCCAAAGGTGAGAGGCAGGGGAATGTCTCGGTATGATGACTATGAACTACCAGGGAGATCAGGCAAGATTAGACTTTTTTTGAGCAACTAGCAGAATCAGCCGTACCATATTGGTCATAGGGATTTTAACTATCTAGGTATCTGTTCAAAATAGGGCAGGACCCAGGTTATTTAGCAGGTTTTTTGAATCTGCTGGTGGCAGGTTTTGTATAAGTTGGCGGTAACAGCTAAAGAGGAGGGGGGGAACCAGTGAGGAAGAACTGTGTGAGTGTCTCCAGCACCGTGTAGCTGCCAAATGATAGAGTTCACAAGACTTAGGAGGGAAGACAGTAGAAATACTAGCAAAATTCAATAAACTTCATGGAATTGTTAATAAGATCTCTGAGAAAGCTAAGGGAGAAAGAAGTTCAGCAGTTAGCAGTTTGCTAAACAGTAGAAGTAGTAACAAGAACTCGTTCAATAAATACTTCAGCAGTACGAGAAAGAGGAAGAGAGAAGTTGTCAGTGGTGGGGGAAAAAAAAAGTCAAAATGCTTTAGGATGGCTTTGTTAGTTTTCACTTAAAATGTCAACTGTGACCAGATGACTTCCAAAATAAATACTAGTGATGAAAGTCCAAGGCCTACCTTTGAACAGGAAAATAACAGATTAAAGGTTGTTCAGGTAAATTAGAAGCTTTTAAAGAGTTCAGGCATGATGAACTCTACATTACGTTAAAAAACCCCAAAATTACGAAATCCTGGAATTAGAAATCTTATAACTGAGAATTTGTGCATGATAGATGAGGTACTGGAAAAACAAACACGGGTAAATGCTGTATGTTTACTTAAAAAAGGAAAGAGAAGAGCAGGGAATTTACAGATCAGTCAGCTTAATTCTAGTTCCTGGAAAATACAGAATAAGTTATCAAACCAGTTCTAAACTCATAGAAGATAACTGAGAGACTATTACTGGACAAACTCAGGTCAGACTAACCTAACTTTATAGAAACAGAGTCTGGCTGTATGGATGGAAGTGGTGATGTTGTATGTCTCCTCTTGATAGTATAAAAGACATGTAACATTCTCAAACAAGCTAGAGAGAGCGCCTGGGTGGAAGTGCTACACGTTTGGATGCAAGACTGTTTGAAAAGTCACGACTGGAGAGCAGATAAGAATAGTTCATTAGAAAAATGGTGTTCTACAGAGCTCTATTGTGATCCAATGCTATTTAGTATTTTCATCAAAAATCTGGATGATAGAAGAGTGAAGGTACTTACTAAATCTTCAGATAATACTAAGCTGGGAGAGGCTGCAAGCGTGTGGGAAGATAGAATTAGAATTCAAAATTAGTTTTGACATTTTTGGAAACATGAATGAAGATAAGATGCAATTTGGTAGGAACGGTTTGGCAGGAATAATCAATGGAACAAATACAAGCTAGGAAGCAACTGGCTAGGTAGCAGTCATGTAGAAAACAATCTATAGGTTACAATGGATCAGAAGTAGAACATAAGTCAACAGTGTCATGCTGCTGTGTAAAACGCTGGGATATAGAAATGGGAGCTTCCAAGATGCACACACAATAATACTTCTATATTGTTCAGGTGAAATACTGTATCCAGTTTTGATATGAGCATCAAGGAACAATTAGAGAGCTATAAAACAACATTTAAAAGACTGAAATGTGACAGATTTGTTATTAAAAGAGGGGAAGAAGACTGAAAAAAGGCTTGGGTGTTCAGATAAGCAAAAGCTGCAACAAAAAGGAAGGGAATAATATTTTCTGTGTATATAATTGATGAGAAATAGTGGTCTTACATTGCAGCAAAGAGAGTTCAGATTAGACGTTATGAAAAAATAATAAGTTCCTAATACTGAGTCTAATGAAGCACTAGAGTACAGCTTAATTTCTGGTTACCTAATCCTGATGACACAATTCCTTTTGTTCTGTCTTGGTCTGCCTCATCTCCTCCTTGCACCTCCCCTGAACTGATATTTACCTCAGTGAAATAAAGATGTTTCAAAAAAAAAAAAAAAATACAGTGGCGTATTTTGAAAACCTGCATTATTTCATTTATAATAGAGAATTAAACTTAGCATAAAATTGCATTCCTGTCAAACATGCCACGTTTGGCAAACTTAACGCTGGAAGAAGGGATTTCTTTTAATTTGTGACTATTCTTGTTTTGCCAAGGTTACATTGTGTTCAGTGGTCCACGTCGGGCAAATGGGATACAAGGACTGCGATTTATTATCCAATCTGAAAAGCCACCGCACTATTTAGAAAGCAGAGTTGAAGCATTCTTAAAAACTATGGAGAAATGCATAGAAGACATGACAGAAGAGGCCTTCCAAAAACACATCCAAGCTTTAGCAATTCGTCGTCTGGACAAACCGAAGAAGCTGTCTGCAGAATGTGCTAAATACTGGGGGGAAATCATTTCCCAGCAGTATAACTTTGACAGAGGTAAGACAAATTATAATTCCTCATTCGTGGAGCCTGTGCTCTCACTGCTGTGGGAGCCATTAGTAATAGAGGATAAACGTGTTCCCTGATGTTCACCATATGATGGGGGTTGGCGAGTGCTTCATTGACCTTCCGTTCTTAAGGCTCAGTGAGATGTAGAGTAGGTCAAGGATTGGAAGTGGTTTGAATGCAAATGTTGGTGTCACATAAGCTCAAATTTCTTTCTGTGATGTTCAGACGTCTGTATTACATATGTGCCTAATACTTGACTGAGATGCATTCAAATACACTTTGACATTCCTGACAGTGTGCACATTCATATGAACCCTATTCCTCTTCCTATTGTGCAGTTCTTTTGAGGGAGCGTTGGCAGAGGCAACAGCAGGTATCTTAACTAACGTGTGACCTGTCTGAGTTTAGAGTAGGCTTGAAGAAACAACATTAATTTTTTTGGTTTCCATCCATGATGCTTTGAAGATTATAAGCTTGTAGAAGACCAATTGAGATCCAACTTCCAGTGTTATTACTGAAAATGGACTGACAGTTATTTACATTGTGATCCTACATAGTATTTAGGTTGTATTTTTTCCTTTTTCATCATTGTTTGAAGATTTTTAATCCAAAGTACTGAGGTATATTAGTAATATAGTTTCTAACATTAAAAAAAAAAAAAAAATCAGATTCATCAGTTTTAGGTACAGATCAGCTTTTCCTCACATTTTCATGTCTCAACTCTTATTCACAGCTATAATTTTCCATCTTCCATGCATAATATGCTTCCTACATAAAACTCACTCTGTATCCTGTGACTTCTCTTCTGCTTTACATGCACAGTATTGGCCTTCCACAATTGCAACTACAGTCTTTTTGGTCAACAATGACTAATTGAACTGTTTTAATAATGAAGAATTTTGAATTGTCATCTAGCTTGGTCTTGAGAGAATGGGAGCTACTGACAAGGTTTCATGCCTGAGTATGAGGAGTGGTGTGGAAACTTATCCCCTGAAGTACTTTTGTGTGTGTGTGTGTCTGATGAAACAGTTTCATTTTTCTCTGCCTTAAGTGTTTCTGTTTTTACCATACTTGGATCTATATTATCTCTCTGGAATTTCTTACTGCTAGCTATAGTCATATTTCTCATATCTAAATCCCACTCAAGTTATTATTCCCCTTGACTTTCATATCCTTAATTCCCCTCTACCCGCTAGTAATTTTATTTCATTAATGATTCTAATATGACTAAAATTGTCAAAATCAGAAATTCATATTCCAGCCTTAAGAAGTGAAAGGGTTTTTTTCTTCAGGTTTTTACATTTTTATTATTACTACTTTTAATTTAAAAATTTTCTCCCAAATGTCATCTAATTTTCCAAACTGTATTTTGTCGATTTTTTATTTTTTTTTTTTTTTTTTTTATTTTTCCCGGGTAGAAATTTCTTTTTCTTGCACGCATTTCTTTCTTGGATCTTCCTGCTAACCCTAAGAAAAGCAAGCATGCCTACAACAAAAAACATTCCTGCTTATGCAGCAATGATATTACATTATTAGTTCATTACAATTTAATTTATATGAAGTGATGTAGCTGCTGAGACGCATTGTCCCCAGATATCTTAAAGGTGATTATTCCTTAACAGGTATGATGTAGGCACCATTCCTTACATTTATTTCAAAGTACATCCTGCCAAAGTACATCCTACCATCCTGTTTCCTAACTGTGCATAAAAGCCATCTATAATCAGTCTGCATTAGAAGCACGTAACATTGATTTGAAGATAATATACAGAAGTAGGCATATCTCTTCTGGCTACTGAGTAACACACGCTGCAATCAGTATTCTTCAAACATGCATTTTTTAGTAAGTCCAATCAAATGGACTTACTGAAGTATAATTTTCTGCCAAGCTTCCAATGACACTTTCAGTGATGCAAGTATTAGCTTGAAAGTTAAGAATGAAAAGCATATAATTTGCAGTCAATTATAGCATCTGAATGTGAAAGAAAAATACTTTGAATAAGTAGTGTGCTAATAACGAGCTATGATTTGCAGACTTGTTCTAATTTTTTACTATTGTTGTGCAGATAACATTGAAGTGGCTTATCTAAAGACCCTGACCAAGGATGATATTATACAGTTCTACAAGGTAAGTTAGTCATGTAGTTAAAATGTTACTTGGAAAGAGATGTAGATATAACTGGATATTATTTGTGTGAACTATGACAGCATATACTTATGCCTGTTTTAGCTAGATGATATGATTGATGCAGATACCTTAATAATAATATAGTTTCCTGAATTGTACTTAGTTTAATGGCAACTAGCATACTGTAAAAATTGAGGAGGATTGGGTTTTGTTGTGGGTTTGTTTTGTTTTGTTTTGTTTTTCCCTTACCAGCTCTTATTCTCCTCTTGTCTCATTTATCCTTTCTTTCTGAATAAAAAATGTGCTGCTCTGACTCTATGACCAAGCTTGGCCAAAATTGCAAATTTGTTCTTTATTTTTTTTCTTCAACCAGTAAATGATTCAGCTTATTTTGAATGCATGAATTGTGAATGAAACAGATATTTTTAAAGCTTTGTTCACTGTAAATCAACACTTTTTTTTTTTCTTCCTCTCATAGTTAGGCAGAACAAAGGAAGAGCATAATGATGCAGTAATTGTACATTGCAACTCAGCATGAAGTTGCTAGATAGATATCTAATATAAGCAATTGAAATACTAGGGGGGTCCCCCCAAAAAACATAAATTGGGCCTCATTCTTTCTGTTTGTAACAAATTTCATAGGCAATGATAATTCACCATATTGCAAAGTGTATGTATTGTTTCATTGCTTACGGAGCAGCTAATAGCTCAGGGAGTACTTTGAAAAATAATGTAGATGTATGTCTTTGGAACTTATTATTGGATGGAAAAATATCTGCCCATGAAGAAGCATGGGTATGTGTGTATCTATATGTTCTTTTTTTCCCTCTTGGGGGCTGGGGGGCTAATGTCTTTCAAAATGGTTTCTCTTTTGTACTGTCTTATCCTTTTCACTGTCCAAGGTCATTTTTACATTACTGTCTATTTTTATGAGATTTAGTCTTAAAGCTTAAAACTGGTTATTATTTACATGGCACAGTGAATGCTAACATCTTTGGTTTGGTGTTTGGGTTTTTTTTGTTAATGGATGAAGATATGCGGCAAATACAAACTTAGTAAATGTAATTTCAGCAGCTGTTGTTTAATAAATGATAACTTGAACAAGTATCCACATTCTGTTTTTGTAGGAATCTATACTGTTTTGCTTACACTAATGCTCAATACATGATTATGCGATATTCCAGAGCAGAAATAATGGGCTCTATTGGTGAGCTAGTCCAGCTGAGTTTAATAATTGTGTTCAGGGTGATGTGCTTCCAGAAGGCTGCTAGGGATTGAAAATTCTGCAGAGATTTTAGGTTGCATTCCTGATGCTATGATAGTTAATGGCTGAATTCCTATTACTTCCAGTTTTTCTGAGTCCCAAACAGTACACGAATTTCTTAACTTGATTGTAAAATGATTCAAAGTACTGTAGGGATGACCTTTAATAATGTTTGAAGGGACATCCCAAAATTCATCCCTGATTTTAAAGCTTAAATTAAAATTTAAATGCTCTCATTCTTCTACTGTTTTATAAATATAATGTTTTGAGTGATACTTCCCACACCTGAAGGACTTGATGTTTTTTACTGTAGGTGCTGTTGGCAATAGATGCTCCCAGAAGACACAAGGTATCGGTACACGTCCTTGCAAGGGAAATGGATTCCTGTAAGTATTGTGCTGAAGATAGTATTTAATCAATTCCTGTTCAAGCAAGTCAAAGTTAAAGACAGCCATGTTATGAGATACAAATGCACTATAAGAAAAACTCAGCTCTGGTGATTATATACCTTTCAGAGGAAAAAGTATTTCTTTTTATAGGTTTTCTTCACACGGGTGCTTCAAATTTTCTGACTGATGTTTGTGGCCAAGTTCTTCAGCCATTCTGAAGTATATTGATATTAAAACAATGTATCTTAAAATAGCACTTCTTTTTTTCAAAAGGATATTTTAAAACAAACGTAAAACTCTGTAATAGTCCTACAGGGAAGAACAAAATTAGAATTTGCAGTTACCAATACAATGAGGATTTTGGGGTTTTTTTTGCTGACAAGCACTGAATGTCTGCAATTTCATCCAAGCACTCTCAAAGGAAAGAAAAAACAAACAAACAAACAAACCCCCCAAAAACAAAACAAAAAAAAAACCCAACAAAAAACCAACCCTTTGGGAATGTCAAACATTATATATAAACTTGAGAAAGTCAAAGTTAGTTTAGGTTTTATTTTCAAATAATCTAGATTAGCTGTGCATTGTAAATTGTGTTGTTCCATTTTAGAATTCAAGAAGGAAAAGGCTAAAAGTGTTTCTGGCTAATATAATTAAACTGAGAGGAAAAACTTCTATGTTGTTTTGTGTGGATTTTTCACCAATTTATACTGGACTTAAATTCCAACATGTAACTAGTTGCAAAATTAAGAACATTAAAGGCTTTTCTGCAGAACAGAAAGAAGCGGATAGCTGTGTGCCTGTCATGAAACTCCTTCCAGTCTCAGAATGATTGATTTTTATGGTACCGTGGAAATTGTAACTCTGCAGCTGAGTAAGGAAGACTTGCTTCAGAGCATCTTTCCACATTTCATGACTAATCATTGCTAAATAGAAATAGCTCTAATACTTTTCCTATCTAGAGAAAACTCTTTAAAATGTAGTAACTACGTTGCCAGAATGGTTTATTATTTGTTTGGAATGGTATCTTCCCAAGACAAGGGTGAGCATGGGAGACAACCTAACAAGTGGTTACTCTTACAGAGATTACAGCAAGGTATTCTTTCCACATACTCCCGAGTCCTAAACCATTTAATCTGGCATGTGGCCTCTCTCCTGCCATGAAAGAGAAATTGGGACTTGAATGCATTTCCTGTGAGTCCAAATGAGCATTCTTCCAAGTGCAGGTAACACAAAGGAGGAAGGCTAGAAAGCTTCCCATAGAGAACCCTTCCTCCTGGAGGCAGACACACCATTTTCTCTGAGAGTGGAAAAGAATCAGAGGCAGTAGAGTAGAGATCTGGGATTTTAGGAGGGGGAAGCACTTGAACTCCCAGGGTGAAGGTTAGGGTTGAAATTTGAGTATGGAGGTAGAAGGGAGGTTTAAGGAATTTAAGACTAGAAGTTCTTATGGACAAGTGGATTGGATGCAGGAAGAAGTTTTGGGGCGACTGGAGTAGAGCATGCATGAGGACAGGCAGGGAAGACTTGGGGTTGCTATCCAGAGTTTTGGTACATGGAGTAACCCCCACACCTCCATAGGCATCTCCTCACTAAAAGGATATACCACTGGCATTTACTACTGTTCTCCTAATTTGTGCTGGAAAACAGTTTTAAGTATTCATTGATCAGTAGATTAGCAATTTTTATTTCTACGTTCTCTTTATGTGTAAGTAAAATGAGTAAAAGCCACTGCCTCAGCACATGTTCTCAAGTCAAATCATGGATTAAGCCCTTTGTATTTCTAAAGACAGCCATGGAGTATAAAAGCAAAATGTTCAGAAAATCTTATTTAGAGATACTTTAAAATTAATAACCTGTGCTTTATATAGATACCTGTCTTACAAGAGAAAAGAGTTTATTATGTAAAAGGTACTGATTAAATTACAGTCCTGAATTAATTTTGATGATGTTAAATAGGCCCTGTTGTTGGAGAATTTCCATGCCAAAATGATGTGAACCTGGCACCAGCACCACCACTACCACAGGTAAAAAGAAACAACACACAAAAAATCCCAGGCTGTATTCTTAATATGGAAGTTTGGTATCATTAAATATAAGTTTATAGGGAGAAACAAACTTCTTGAAATTCATGCTGTTGCAGGGCTGTTGTTTCAGCTCTTTTCCACATGTATTGTCATCCTCAATAACAACAGGGATTTTTCCTGATTTCCCTTTTTTTTGTCTTTTTTTTTGTTACCTTTGTTCCTTCTATTCCATTGAAATGAAAGCGAATAGTACTAGTTAACTCTACTGAGTATCTACACTATGGAGTAAAATACAGACTATTATTGTCTGAAAATACTGATTGTATATGATCGGATGTATCAAGTGTCAAGAAAGATGCATATGCATCAACAAATTTATCTTCGTTTCAAAAAAACCCCACCCAAACTCAACCCCAAACCAATAACAACAAAACCAACTACCTGGTCATTATCTTACAGCCTAAAATAGTAATGCACATTCCTGTCAATGTGTAACCTGTGGAGGAAGCAATTTGACAAATTCTATTCATACAAGTATTACAGATTTCACTGTGTGGTTAGATCTGAGAGCACTGGGCCCTTACTGGACTTTAAATGAATTTTCTTGAAGAAGGATGGTAATGTTTGTCCCAACAGATCATTAACTTTTCACAATGCAGTAGTAGATCTGTGTTCTTACTCAGTCCTTATAGGTGAAATAATCGCCATGGGTGGAAATATCTGTATGAATTACATGTGGATATATTAGCCATTAAGACTGAAATATTAAAAAGTTACTTTGTTACTGCAACTAAAAATAATAGCTCACTGAATTGCTATTGTTTTTATGATCTTACCTCTGATATTCAAAGGATAGGTGGGATGTTCTGAAGTAGAATTGGTAAATGAAAAGACAAGCTCTGCATTTCCTAAAGTTCCTGCCATTATTAGTAATGCAATTACTGCATTATAGCTATTGTTTTAAATTATCTAGCGTAAATATGAAACCATTTATTTCATAAGAAATAACACTATATTTGGGGGGATCCTGTAATAATGAAATGTGAATCACTAATATTGTAGAAAAGAGCAAGAAAGATGTGTTTATATGTAGCTGTAGCAAAAGTTACAATTAAAAGCGAGGAATTTCTCACTTTTCTGATTAAAGATATTGAGCAGACTTTTTCTTGCGTACGCTTCTTTGCAGCCAAGTGTGATTGAAAATATGACAGAATTCAAGCGCAGTCTGCCACTCTTTCCACTGGTGAAACCACATATCAATTTCATGGCTGCAAAACTGTGAAGAACCCCAATGGATGAAGAAATGCAAATGATCAGTACTGACATGGTTTCAGGGGACTTCATGATGAACAAAATTATTAAAGATCACTAGGATAAATGGTTCTGTCCGTTATGAAAGTCCCAAGTTCCTTCTTGGTTCATTTGACATTAGCTGTGTGTTAGGGATAGAGAGTATATAAAAATCAGTTGTGGTCATGTGTCATTTATATTACAGACAACCTGTTGAAAACCAAAATCAACTGAAACAACGATAATAAAAAACTTGTAGATGCAGTATATTTTTAAAATAGTATATCCCTTCAAATTTTCATTTTGATAAAATAACCCTCCAGGGAAAACAAAATTGCTTGAAATTTCCTTGTTACTCCTGAAAAACACCGTTTAGTATCCCAATAATTATCTTATTGGGAGCTGGAGGGGGTGAGAAGAGTAGGTCCTTTTTGGGATGGGGTCAACAATTTTTCTTAAAAATAGAGACTTTCACATTTTTTTGAAGTGACGTGTTGAATGATACTTTTTTAATTGATCCTTAATGCAACCAACATATTTTCTATTTAAGTTTTATGAAGACCAGTGGAGGGAAAAAAAGGAAATTTGACAACACAGTAGTAAGTGAGAGAATTGTCTTAATGAGAATAATTGAAGATACAGGCATGATTTTAATCTTTCTATACAAATTTGGGGACATTTTATATTGGAACTAGTAAAATGCTGGAAACACTTTAATAGTGCATCTTATTTTTGTTATCAAAAGTGTTGTCCCGGTCTCTTGATACTGTCAACGTCCTGTTCAGTTTTTCAATGTTACTGTGAATTGTTTCCAATTGGTATATAAAATACTTTATTTGGTGTCACTTTTTGTTTTCAGTTGCGCATGTACTGATGGAGAACTCGGTCTGTTTTGCCTCATTTGTTATGTTAGGTCTCAGTCCAGCAAAGTACTTACTAGTGCAAATAACTTCAAGCATGCGTTAGTTCTTGACTCAAGAACAGGTGAATGTCAGCTATGGGCCCTGTAATGAATCAGATACATCATTGTTCTGACACATCTGCGTGGGTCCTTGTCCTTCAGGAAGGCACTTGGGACAGTGCGGTACTGCTAACAGCACAGGGTGTGGTTCAGGTTACATCACAAAATGTTTGTTCCTACTTCTTTCAAGAAGGCTGCGCAAAACCCAGAAGGCTCAAGAATTACGCTGAAATACTATATATATATATATATATATATTCCGTAATTTAGTAAAATGGAATATGTGGTGTCTAATCTTCACCGAGTGTACTGACTTCTGCAGAGTGGTCCTGTGCTTGGGACAGCCCCCAAATAGAAAAAAGGTAAGGGAGCATCTTACTGAGTTCTCCTATCTGTTTAATGCATAAAATTGATGGTAATTATTCAGACAGGATAGAGTATGCAAAGCACTGAAGATATAAAAATCTGCTCATGAGGGGTGTTACTGAGAGATTGTTTCTTATTAAAAGAACCTGAAACTGAGGCCCTGATGTGACATGCATGTTGTCATACGTCAGAATCCTGGTATATTCGATAGAGTTGTTCTCATCTTAGAATCAATGTTCTTTCTTACACTGCCTCTGAAGCCAAATTAAATGACTGCTTGACAGGGTAAGGGCCTTAAGTTGTGTTTATCTGAGAGTCTCTTCTAATTGAATAAATACAGTGTATTTAGAAGTTGTTTTAAAGGTTAATAGTACATGTTTCAACATCTTTTTAATAAATTTGATGATAGTTTGTGATGTAACCTGTTGCTAAGGAAGGCTACTAGCACATTTTTGTAGCCTGAGGAGAAAAAAAAATTAAACACTGTATAAGCAAAAACAGTAAAGGTGTCTCTCTTCACCATGTTTTTCATGGATCCTTCACGTAAAATCTTGCATTTCGCTTTTGTTTATAGTTTTTCTTTAGTAAAAGTATTTGTATTATATATAGTAAAAGTTCTGACAACGTATTATAAAAATATATTTTTTTGGAATTTAGTATTTAAACATACCACTCTTACGGTGAATAAAATGAAATGGCTTCTATCGTGTGTAAAAATAAATAGATATATATATATTCATGGAAGTACTATCAACTCTAATTTTAACAAATTATATGAATAAATTAGAATGGCAGTGTATTTAACACAAGCTCACAAATCATGTTTTCCAGAGGAAAAAATGTAGAATTTCAAAGTTCTGTGACTGGATGTGGAAACCCATGTAGTTTTCCAGCAACTCTCAATTGCTTTTAAGTGTTCTCCAGCATTTTACAGTTTCTGAGTTTGATATAGCAGTAAATTTTGATAAACTCAGGCATACTAATGGGTTCATTTTAATGGATCCAAAGCTGCAGTGTCTACAAGCAATAAAAAACTACCTAGAATACACTGTAATTCAATTTTAGTGCTTGTTAATTAGTTTATGTAAGAAACCATAAGTTATTATTACATAACTGTAATTTTTGCAAGTGCTATTTTAAGCAGTTGATGTGGAATTGGGTGCATGTGACACAGCCAGTATGACAGAGTGCTAGAGTTATTCTGTTTACAATAAACAATCTGAATTTAATGTTTGGAGTTCTTAATTTGTTTCATTTTAATTTTTTGCATACTGGTAATGTTACATCTATCAGTCTGTGCATGTTTTTTATTATACGTTAACTGTGATGTTCTGCTATCCAGTTGCTGGGACTAGGTAGGCTGAGTAGCATTGCTGGAGAAGTGTTCCCAGTCACTTCTAGGGAAGTTTCAGAGGACTTCCCCGTGTGGCATCCCACACCTTTTAGGTAGATCCACCTCTGTTGCTCTCCAAGCGTATGAAAACTTAATAATATAAAGGTAGAAATATTTGCATAAGACAGGATTTTAACTATCAAATCTGAAATGGTAAATTCAGAGCATCGCTGCAGCCAGACTGAATCGTGCCTAGTGCAGCTTTACAGTGTTGCTTTTGAGAAATTACTTTCCCTGGTCATTTTCTTTGTTTTATGCACACCAAAAGATTACGGTTAGAAAGGTTAGGAGTAAGTGTGATTGTTAGAACAGTGAATAACGTCAATTCTGAATTCTGACAGCGTAAAGATACAAGTCAGCAGGCACTTCTGCTGTTCTGATTGGGGCTCGCTGAAGTAGTATCTGACAGTTAGCAATGTTGAGAGACAGGTTTTGGCCTTGGCATTGGGAAGAGTGGTCGGTACTCTCAGCGGAGAAATACAATGCCTGCAACCCACCTGGAAAATGATTTGTCCCCAACATCAGGGCTCTCTTTCTCCACCCCCAATCATTAGGGATTGGTGTAAATCTTGACTCATTGGCTTTTGCAAAAAATCAAGCTATCCAAATTTACTTCGACTGTTACTGTTAGCCATAAAAAAAAGCTTCAGCTTTTTCAGAATATTGTTTCAGCGCTTGGACGTGAACTGCCCTTATTGATAATGTGTTCCACAGTGTAATCATAATGCGTGGAGAAAGCATTGCACACCTCTTGAACTTTATTTTCTAGCTCTTGTTCTAACACAAGGTCAGCAGAATTGTAGTCTACCTTCTCTCTACCATTTAACTGGTTAGTATGCTTTTGCATAGCTCCACTGGGAAGTGAAAAATAGTTATCTTCTACACCTTTCTTCATAGTTTTTTCCATATTTTTTCAATAGCTGACCATTGAACTGATACGGTCATGTACAGACACCTGGGTCCTTCCCTTGAGCTGATACCTAATTTGATATTCAAATCCAACTCTGAAATACTTTATTTTCAAGTCAGTTTTTAATATTGTTGCTGCACAATACGAAGCACCTCTGTGCTATGTTAAAGGAAGAAGAGATCAGAAATTCGGGCGCCTTTCTTACCTTCCATATAATTTCAAAAGAAGCCCGGCCTATGTAGATTCTGATGAAAGGCTTTTATTTGAAACATTTCAGACTCTACTTACCATTCAAAGAATATACTCATAAGTTACAGTATGTGCTGTTGGTGGAATATAACGCTAATAGTATGTGAAATCTGAATTGCAATTCAAAGGAAGAAAGTGTGTGTAAGGCCAAAGGCCCAGCAGTATGGGAAATGTCACAATTAAACCAACTTACTTGAACTCAAGCATCTAAACAGAGTTTAAGACTGAAAATATTTATGGCTTCTTAAATTAATATTTCTAAGCCACCCCAAGGCTGTTAACTAGAAGTGCAGCATTAAAGGATGTAGACACCACACTGCTGAGCATTTGCCACTGTTAACTTTCAGGACTCCCTCTTTAGTGATGCAGTGCAGAATTCTGGATTAAATTTCTTGACTGTTTGTGCAATGGATGAGGGAAGATACACAACTTCAAGTGGACTTCAGGTTGCTGTCGCACTGAGCGAGGAAGAGACGAGGCTTAGCCAGTCGGAAACTCTAGTGAGAGGCATCCAAGTTTAAATCCTGCATCTTTCTGAGGATTCGCCACCACGCGTATTAGACGTGCTTCCTTCTGCTTCAGATTCCCATTACAGTTGTCACTGCCTGCTCGGCTTCCCTTTCAAGAAGGGGAGCAAGGAATCGTGGTACTTTTCTAGTGACTGCAAAAGATACGTAAACTTTTCACTGGAGCAGCAGCTGGAGCTCAGGACCTCCTTCCAGCCCGCCCCTCTACCCGTACACAGAACTGGGTGTCCCATGGTACATGTGGGCTCATACGTGCACATACTCTGGTGGTGAACGCTTAGTCTACAAAATCAGAACAGGTTCAACAGAAGGGAATGAGGAGGTCCCCAACCTTCGTTACTAACCCCCTGGGAAGTGGGGAAAAATGGGCTAGAGGAAATTGTAATAGAAGATGGAAATGTCCACGAACTGCTGAGTTACGGCATGGAAGAACATGCTTTTTATGTGAAGTCTGTTGTAAAGGATGAGCTCCTGTGATGGGAGAGAGAGAAGATGACCTGCTTGTGAATTCCAGGGAGATGTAGGAGATCAATACTAACGCATTTTACATGGTTAAGGCTGAGTCATTTCAGAGCATGCGCAAATATGGGATTCTGGGAAGTCAAATCTAGAAAATGTGGGCGTGTACAAATGTTAGTGAAAGCTGAGACTGGGCTTTGAAGATCTAAATTTTGGATGTGATGCCTTTTAGTGGACAGGAGTCTTAAAAACTTGCTGTATAGCTATTAAAGTGGTGCACTTGGTAAGGCAGTGTTGGAACTGGTTTAAAACACCAGAAACATGTAAACATTTCACAGCAGTAGTGCTCAGAAATAGTTCCCTTGGTATCTTTCAAAGTTTCCAATGTGCTTTGGAATGAAGTAAGTTTGGCAGGACAGGTTTCAACCCAAATGATGATTTGCACGTGTGTGTAAAAGCCAGGGAAGTTCACAACAGATTAGTGCCCGTCTGTGCTCTGGAGTCAGTAAGCTGTCAAACCGTTCAACATTTCCCCGCTTTATCTTTTTGTCATTATAGTAACTTTTAGCCTGCTAATATTTGTGCGTCCCAAGCCTTCTGCAGTACCGGGGGGAAAAAAGTGTTTCTTATGACCACTTACTGCAAGTGAAGTTCTGTGTTTCGACTGTGAGATACCAATATCGTTCATCGGCATGTATCTGTTAAGGGTGAAGCGTCAGGAATCTGAAAAAAATCTATGCAGATAATTCTCCCCTTCACAGACTTGATTAATATTCATTTCCAGGTAAAATTGTAGGAAGAGAAAGTAATTGTGACAATTCTGCAGCATTCAGTGTATTTTTAGGAACACAGGAATCTGTACGTATAAGTGGATCTGGCATCTCCACAAGCTGATTGCTTAGTTCTGATACTCTTCGTGTCATCTTCAAAGGCAGAGACGTCAGCTGTTCATCTCGCGTTGTGTCATATCTCTCTCACCAAGGTGAAGTGACCAGATACTCCCATTGTCACATCAGCCAGAAGTGTCATTGATGTCCCTTTAGCACTGGCATGCACCGGGTGTGGGCCACATGCGTGTTCTAGGGTATTTTTTAGGTGATTAGAACTTATCTTCTAATCGTGGCAAGCTTTATCCATAAAATTACACATACAAAGATGGCATCTACAGTATGTCTAAGCCTGGAGAGCCACACTGGACTGCTGCTGAAGCTCAGCAAAGTGAGAGATTTAAGCAAGTAGAACTATTTGAGAAATAACCTGAAAACAGGTGTTACTCAACCGCAGCAGGAGACTGATCTGCTGTTGTATGCACAATATGATTTTATTGCTGTGAATAATCTAATAAAAATGTACCTTATGCAGCCTTTTCCTGGAAGTAGGCATATTTAAGAGTGGAATAGCTTGTAGGCTTTGTGTAACTTGAAGAATGCATATAAAAAGAATGCTTGTAGTTGATTTTCCACTTGAATTTAAATGTCAGTAATCATTAGTTTAAAGATGTTATGAATGTGAAAATACAAAAGATTGTATTAAGCTCAATGTATAAAAAAATGTAAGTGTGAGCTGGGGTGCTTGCCCACACTATGAGCCACTTAATAAAAATAATGTTGAAATGGAAGATAATGCATATAAGTTGAAAGCAACTAGTTGCATGCCATTTTGCACTTCTTGTCTGATAATCATGTCTATCTGTTGCGTCATTGTGTATAAATTATAAATTCCTGTGAAAAGGGGTCGTGTGTCATGTCTGTAAACTACCAATGCACAACTGTGGCGCTGTATAGCTAACTATGTATTATGCTTTTTAAAATGTTGACTTGAGTAAGTGCGAATACAAGACCTTATTTTCAGGACAACTTGCAGTGTCTGAACAGTCTTAAGTTTCTTTGAGCTTTGAAAGCAACAGAATAAAAATAGCAGAATCTCTCATTAATTTTCTTAGCTCTGCATTCTCTACCAAACAGACACAAAACAAAAGGCGGTTGAGAATTAATATCTAAATACTTAAGCTGGCCTGACAACTGGAGTATATTGATAACCCTAGATTATAAAATATGTGTATCGTAACAATGGTTTTGGCATAAACTCTGACTAGTCATGTAAAATTATCTTAAATACTGTTGGAATAGCTCAGTAGTCCTGGAAGTCTTGTAACATTCATGTTTGTTCTTGAATTTGAGATCCAGATATAGGGTCTCAGTCTTGTATAGAAATAAACAGAGCCCTGTAGTTTCATAGCTTGTTGGACTGAGCTTTAATTTGGCGATGGTGTACAGAGATCTTCTGTGACAGAGATGCCAGGTTGCAAAGATGCCGGAGGAGAGCTGCCTTGCTATTCCCCAGGAGTCACCATACACCGTGCAAGCAAAAAGATATACATTATCTTGGGGTTTAAGTTCATCTGCGTTTGTAAAGTATGCATTTGCAATGTAATTAATCTATCACTTTTTTTTTAAGATAAATAATATAGCTTCTCAAAACTGTGAGGAAAGATTTCATATATCTGGTTGACCAGCAGCTCAGGAAGAGGTAATTGTTCAGAAAATGGACTGCAACACAAAATCAAAACCGAGTGTAGATTTATGTCTAAGACTATAAGGGATAGCACAATCAGTAAGCTTAAACTATTTTACTTATTCTGTTGGTAATTTTGGGTCCATTGAACGTGCTGAGGTGCCCTCATAAGTGGCACCAGAAATGTACTGGCAACAACGTGCGCAGTCCTGGTAGACTGGTATTGCAGGAGAGAGATCACACAATTTGGAGAGACGTACTGAGAATGGACAGCACTACAGTATCCACAGACCAACAGCAGCTCTTCGATATAAAAAGCTGAATTTGTAACGTTTCTTCCTGGTCCTGAAAGTATGAATGGCTAAATGTATCAGGAGAGGAGAGCGATTACATCTTTGTTGGCCCCTTGCAATCTCGGATGGCTTGGGCAAACAGTAAAGTTCTGTTCTTGAGCAGCAGCTATGTCGAATCAAATCTCCTTACTCAACAGGTCTTTCCTTTGGTTCGATTTAATATTAAATGGTACTACCTTTTCCTTGTCAGAAAGGAAATTTAATTCTCTCTCCTCTTTTGCAGTACTTCTAGCGCACTAATCAGTGCTATTTCCAACCAGTTACCTGTGCCTCCGGGTAATGGCTGTGCATATGTGTTTGAAATTACCTGTCACATCTTGTCCCTTACCTTTGGAATGAACAACAGAACTGGGTGTTTTATTTATGGTGATGCAAGAGAGTGAAAGACCTGAAGTTTGATTTTTTTTCATCCCTTGTTGAGTCTTTAGAGCTGGCACTTACCAAAGTATGTTTTGACCTGGACAGTCAAGCAGAAGTGACTTAATTGACAGTAACTATTAAACTCTTTAGTGCCATTTTTACAGTAATAAGAATAGGATTGTATGCTTAATTTGCAGAGGGATGTTCAGGTTTATTTTGTAGTCATGTATATTCAATAATTACTTCCTACTGTTTGACCAGGTTGGGGTAAGGGAAGACCAGGAAAGGAAGAATTTATTTTTTTTTTAGGTTTTCTTAAATGTTTCAAAGTTTAAAGAAAATTTGCTATGCAAGAAATCGAATTTCATAGCTTAATTCGTAGAAAGTGTCAAGTTTTTTAAACAGGTATATTTTAATTTTTTTAATGTAAAGTTTAATTTTCATTGCTTGGAAAACAGCATATACTTCAGAATAAAAATGTCAGCTTAAAAGATTCACCGTGAAACAAGAAGCTGTTGTGGTATCTTTCCTTCACACTGTAATTAAAATTCTTCTTGGTGCTATACGACATTTGCTGTTATTCCCTATAACAATGTGAAGAGTTGCGCAGCTCATCTTTATGCATGAAAATGATTTTCTTCGTTCCGCTGAGGAAAATTGTGTTTGTACGGTTCTACAGATAACGTAGAGAGGACTTTAAATGCTTAATCGGAGAAAATAAATCACTTTTAAATCGCAGAAACGGTCCAGGTGTGTATTTTATAAGGAGCAAGACGGTGTGAAGTCTTTATCTTCACAAGTTTAGCATCTTGTTAGGTGTCCTGTGCCCTCAACCCGATTGCTTTCCAAGGGCTATCCAAGCCGGCGAGGCCTGCGGGGGTGGCCCCGGGGATCCCTTCTCGCCTCTGCCGTTTGCTGCCGCCCTCGCCCGGAGGGGGCCCGGCGGCGGCGGCCCCGTTCCGCACCACCCTCCCCGTCCCGGAGGGGG
>NW_008795129.1:9052795-9063805 GCF_000699145.1 Aptenodytes forsteri
GGGACAGCCGGGCCTCTGCGGGCCGTGGGGTGCCCCAGGCTCCATTTTGTGTCACAGCCGCCTCTCTTTTTTTAGGGGGTGGGGGGCTGTCCACGAATTAACAGGGGGGTAATTTGCAGCAGCATCGAGAGCAGCAAGTGGAGCTGCGGCTTTGCCGTGCATGGATTGTGAGACTGATGTGATGCCCGTTATTCTGAGTAAAAAAAATATATCAAATCACGGGCATCACAAGAGGGATTATCTAAATTCGTCGGCACTGCAGACCCCCCGTGCTGCTCGCTCCCCACCCAGCCCTGGGGAAGGTTGTACTTGTGGAGTGCTTGGCACTGTAGCAACAGGCACCACAGGGAAACACAAGAGGGATTATCTAAATTCGTCGGCACTGCAGATCCCCCCGTGCTGCTCGCTCCCCACCCAGCCCTGGGGAAGGTTGTGCTTGTGGAGTGCTTGGCACTGTAGCAACAGGCACCACAGGGAAACTCAGGAAAACAGCAGCAATTTTGCCTTCGAAGCAGGTTTCAAAGAGTGGCATGCAGGGGGCTGTGGAAAAGAGTGAATGGTCACGTCACGGACAGATCCTTTCACAAAAGGGGGGGAGAAATAAGGTTGCATAAGCCACCGTGATTCTGGTATTTCCTAGCATTTGGCATCATGGGGAGCTTGGCAGTGAAGCGCCCGTAGCACAGACTTGGGGGTGTAATTGCCAAGTGTTCAAATGAAAAGGGAAACTGGGGGAGGGAGCAGCTTTCATTATGTATTACCTTGGTGACACGGACACACGTTATCTCATGGGGGAGAGCCACAGGATCCGTCACGTGCTGGATGTGCCAGCGGTGAGGACGTGTGTCTGTGTGATAAGCCCACATCACTGGCATTTCCAGGTGCCGGGGAGCAGCAAAGGCGCTGAGGCACACACTGTGACCATCCCCTCCCTCCACGTCTCTGGATCCACATCCTTCTCCCCTGGCCAGTCTCGGTCCTCATCTCACCCCTTTGTCACCTGCCTCCTTCATCCAATCTGTGATCCACTGGCCCCCGCACCCTGAGCCCCAAGCCCTTCTGTGGCTCCCAGGCTCTGTGTCACAGATTGATGCCTGCAATCTCTTACCCATTTTTCTCAGTGACTACTTGGTCCCCAACCTCCTTGTCCTTCATTCACTACAACTGTTGCTGAATCCACATTTTATCTTTTGCCTTTGAGTAGAATAGGCTAAGCAAGGATGTCATTGAGAGCTCTGGAGGACAGACTTTCTGCTTTCAGGTCCAGCTATACAGCACTGCAGGTAGCGATAAGGTGCTAAGACCCATTTCTTCTCTTAATGTGCCCCTCTTACAGAAAAAACCCTTGGGAAATTCCAGTTCGGTTTCATCAAAGCACAGCTGAGCAGCTTCAACCTTCAAATTTTCAAGGTGTTTGGGAAAACTCTTCATACAAGTCACAATATCCACCACCTCAACCACCAATCTGAAGTCCTCCCTACACCTAATTTTCAGTTCCCTGCTTCAAACTTTCAGACTCTCTGAGACCTGACACAATTTCTCAGAAAGTGACCAAACTATCACAGAAGAAATCTTCCATAGTTACTCACTGTGGGCCACGTAGCATGGCGTTTGAAGTTTGACAAGGTTCTTAGGAATTGGAAACATGGTCTTATTAAAGGAAATACCTGGCGACTTGGTGGCAGTAGCAGCTTTCTTGTGTCAGGTGGGAGTGGAGGAGGAGGAAACATTTCCTCTCAGAGCTCTGTAACTTAAGGTCGACTTAGCCTTGAACAGAAAGGATCCTGCACATTCATCTCCCAAAATTTGTGCTAATAGTCTCCCCTTGTCTCTAGACTTTCTAGTCTGGGGGAACTCTGTGGACGCGTAGGTATGTGCAAGCAGATGAGTGCTGGGGAAAGAAGAGCAGTATGAGCCTTCACTACAGAGCACCAGAAGAGAAATTGCTTGGCAGCAGTGGGTAACACTCATTAATCGCATACTTTGCACAGTGAAGAACAGAATTACACAGCAATACGGGAATTGTCTGCCCCTTTCTCTGCTCTTTGTCATGCAGCGGGAGCTTCCTTTTCCCCTGAGTGAGGCTCACCACTGGGTGTGAGCATCCCTGGGCGGCACCTGGCTGTGGTGGCTCGCTAATACATCTGCTTGGAAGAGATGCCTGGTTTGGACATTGAAAGGATAAACTGCTTATCCTGTTTTCTGTAATTCTGTCACAGAGAGCAAAAGCTCATCTGACTGGTTTAACTTCAGGGTAAATACAAGGCAATGTGGTTGAAGGAGATACAGAAAATGGAGAAAGGACTCTGAATCAGCAGATTTGTATTTAAGAGCTTTAGTCTGCTTGCTCTCTCTTTCTAAAAATAGGGTTTTTTTCTGGTTTGGAGAAATAAGATATAAATGATACCCTGGCAAGAAGTGCATAAAATCTGACAGACGACTAAATTGTGCTCTCCAGAGCTGCAAGCTTGAAAAGAACATTGCAGAGATAATACATGTTCTTGGCTTGAGAGAAGTCCTGTCCATTAGAAATATACCCCTCTGAAGATTGATCTGAACTTTTGAGCTTTCAATTGAATAATTGCTCTGTGAGAGTTGAAATATTTTGAATTATTTAATTTCCCATTCACCGAAACTGAATAACATTGCAGTTGGTGATTTAAAATGTTGTTGAATTAATTATGACATTTTGTTAAATTCCCTTTCGTCTTTCCTTTGTCGTTTTTTTATTTCAAAGACCTCGGTTAATGCAGAAAGCGTATCACCCCAATACAGAGGAGAGATGAGTCACAGATTTGTCAGCTTGAATGGCCTTAGACCTACTTACGCCTACTAACCACCGTGATGCAAGTCTGAAGTGATGTTTACTTGCATATTAAAGAGGAAGACTCAGAAAGTTAAAGCGTCCTTGCTAAGCTCTGTTCTTCTGACCCTCTCTGCTACAGACTTGCACTCCCGCTGCCCGACGCACACGTGCTCCAAGCAGAATGGGTGCCGCCAGCCCCGGCCCCTTCCGGCAGGACTCACCACATGAGGTCAAGCGCAGCATTTTTGGTCAAAGCTGGTTTACATATTGATGCCTCAGACCACAGGCAGTATAAACGCCTATGATCTGCCTCAGCTCCAAACTGCAAACCGAACATGCTACCCATATTAAAAGAAGAAAGGCCTGCAGCCATGACTTAGAGAATGTATGATGGGAAGGGAAATTACACCCTTGCTGATGACAGGCCTGTCAAAGCCTTTTAGGATGCGGCACGTTGGTCTGTAACATTTCAAATTTCAGCTGAAGGCAACTTTCTCCCTTGTCTGTATCCTATAGCTTATTTTTGTGTCATCCCTCCAACTTTATTTTTCTCTGGCATAATTTATAGCAAGCTATTTATGGGACTAGAATAACTGTCAGCTTGGAGAAGGGCCACGGTTCCTCCTGTATACAACGCGGGTTAGACGGCTGTTAGAAGGTTGCTGTCCCAAAATGGACAGCGGTATACCTGTACATGAAAGGAGAAAAGATTGTTTCTTACTCCAGTTTCTCACCATCCCCGTTCTTGTAATGAATAGTCTAAGTTTAATTTCAGGATTCTGTATTCTTTTTCTGTTCTAGGTATGCTGTGTTGTATACTAACATCATCGATACACTAACCATGCTCTTTCTTACTTGGACTTCCTATGCGTAATGTTATAGTTGATGATTATTTTTAGATTATGAGAGAGTAACTGCTGTCATATAAATCCCCCTGAGACACTGGTTTTCATTTAAAAGGGCAAGTGGATTTGTTTTGTTCCCGCACTCTTGTCTGCACTTTACTGCATTGGGGCAAAATTTATTTCAGGCAAATAGTTCTTGCATATTTTTATATATCCTTTTATACACTGTTCATTAACTTGAAACATCTCTTGATGAGAGAGCGAATCAACAGGTTAAACAGTAATTATCTCCCACAAATCACCTATCCTTGATAGAATAAGGCATATTTACAATTTATTCACCAGTGTTTGTGGCAACCACTTTATGATAAAACAGAATGACGGTGTTATGAGGTACAATCCAAAGATAAGCCATTATCTAGACAGGACTTCAAGAGCACAACATGGAAGTTTTCAACAAAAAGAAAAGTGAATTTATGTTTTGGTCTTGGAAAAAAAGGCGAAGGCTGGAACTGAGAACAGTTACAAACCTCTACTGAAAAAATCAGTGCATGCTCATCACCTTGATGCTTGCAGGCAGAATCAAAAAAATCTCAGCTCAACAGCAGGAGCCACATGAGGGAAAAAAGCAATCTTCCCCTAGGATTCAGTCCTCAGTCTGACCACCTGCTGGTTTTTGAGAGAGGAGTTATCCCTGGAATACTGCATTTGCATTGTGTCTGCTAACGTCAAGGCTTAGCCCAGGACAAAAACATCATGAATTTAGCAGAAGTACCAATTCAGATAAGTACAGGCTCAGCTGTTGCTAAATTGGCAATTATAACTAGACAGTCTCTGCTCCCCGCCATCATCATTATCGGTGCTGGAAGTTTTGTCTCAGTTCAGCGAGTATTCTATTTTGTAAGCTCTCATTTGTCTTCTGTTTGACAGCTTACAGTGATTTTGTTTAGCTGTACTGATGAACTGCTGTCAATGGAAAAAACTCCAACCACCAGAGGCAAACGAGAAGGATTAGCCAAAATCTACAATTCCTACACAGTTGGAAAATGGGGAGGTCAACTATGAAAGGACTGAACCAGAATATGAGACCAGATCATCTTCTCAAATACTGCATGTGTTCAGGATTGCAAATCCATATCCAACTATCTTTATCTCTGACCTTTAAAAGTAACTTTTCAGCAGGACCGTAACTACTGGCAGGAACAGCAGAAGCAGGAAAAAGAAAACAAAGTGCTGGCAAGTCCTAGCATTTTACCTGCTGGGAGCCTAGATCTGCTTTCAGATTAATGCAGAATTTTAAAATTCCAGCATCTGCTCTAGGCTTACTTTACAACCACAGCTGTGATAAGGAGGGATGCTCTTGTTCTAGACATGATATGAAATCTATCTCTTTTCTGCCAAGCAGTTGGTACGGTTCCAGAATCCTGCCACAATGCTCTCATTTATATCTTTTGTTATTTTGCAGACTCTGAGGCTAACCTGGCCTCTGTAAAGCTGTTGCACTGTGGTCTGTCTGCATTTTGGTGTCAGTCTTATAATGCACCACTAAAGACAGAGGATTTTAAAATAAAAATATTGTGCCTGCTGGGGAAAAAAAAAGTGCGTGAAACTTGTTCCATAGAGCAGATTAGTCTCGACCCCATCCTTACTTGAAGCAAATACCAGCTAACTCAGCTATCTGCATTTAGGCTGTGCTTTCACCGTACAGCGATGGCAGAGGGCACCCTGTGCCCTTTATGCCTCTGACTCTACAGCATGACTCATGGGCCTTTCCTATGTCCTAGGAGAACTGGACTTGGCTTCCCTCCCAGAGGAAGAGAGGGAAGAGAGAGCCAGACTGGCTCCAGTACAAAGTAATTACTTTCAGGTCAGCTCAAAGCTCTGTAGTTGCCCAGTGCCCCAAGAACAGAGCCCTGGTGCAGGTGTGCAGTAAGCTGGCACCCTCTCAGGTGTACAGATCCCTTTTTTGTATGTATCATTAAATAAGAGTAAGGGAAAGAGGGTCTCAGCCCAGCTCTGAGCTTTCCCCCAGCAGTCCTTATACCACCTATCCTGCTGCTTGAGCTGGGAGCAGGTTACCCTTGCTGCCTGGATGAGCTGTTAGCAACAAGTGGTGGTCAGGCCCCAAAGCAGAGGCACCTGCTGTGGACTGCAGGTGCTTCCTGTTGAGGCAACTGAGCCTGAAGGCAGGAGCATCAGGGTCTCACCCAAAAGAATCCCACTAGCATCCAGCGATCATGTGGAAAGTAGGAGTAGGCAAGGTGCAGTACAATTTGAAGTATCGGGTGGCATATCCATGGCTTACTCCATCACAGAGTTCCTCTATGTGCATCTGCTCATCCAGCAAAGACCATACCTGAGCTGCGTAACTGCGCCTTGAACCAGCTGAAATTTAATCTGCAAGAACATTCAGCTGTGACAAACTTGTCAAATACGCTCAAGAAACCCCACTGCTCCATTAGGATTCACAATTTATGTTGTCAAGTGGTTGCTTTGTTTCTGTAGATGGAAAAGGGAATTTGTTTGTCAGACTTCTGGGACTGAAAAATCAGATTGTGCAGATAAAAGTGACCCTGCAGTCACTGCCTGTAGCATCCCTCACACTTCAGTCACTAGCTGATTGTGCTTCACCAAGTGGTTCTTCACATCCTCTAGCTTTTCAGCATGCACTGCTATCTCCAGCCAGGTGAGACCCCTGCACAAGATGAAGAGAACAGTGTGTGAAGGGCAGGATGGCCAATACAGTAGGCTGCCGCTCCAGTATCTCCCTTTTGGTATCAGTATTGAGCAAAAAGGCAGATTTTGTTTTGTGTGTGTGCATGGGGGGGGGTATAAACTGATTAGATGTTTCCTTTTTTAATGCTAATATATTTTGAAAGACAAAATGAACTATAGGCACTACTTCAGACGTAGCACCAAGTTCACCTGTTAATAGCATTGAGAACTTCATTGTACACTCTCCCCATTCTTCTGCTTCCTTACCTATTGGACAGGGAATATTAAGTCATGTTACTGTATTTTGATGATGATACTGTTCAGTTCCTCCACAAGTCAATTGGTAAAGAAAGAGACTTGACTTTCAAAAAAGGGTTGTTACAGAAAAAAAAAATATATTTTGAGGCCATCTAATTACATCTCAAAAGTGCCATAATAAGGAAAGAATCTGCTTTGGGAATACAATAAATGTTAGGATGCAAAAATACACCACTCACTTTTGGAGTCTGCTTGCCATGTGCCATATAATTGTGGTGCATATTTGATTTATCATAATTACATTTCTGTATATTTATTTGCTTTCTGACTGGAGCAGAACTGCCACACACTGAATTCAACTTGCTTAGGCCTTTTGTGCCTTCCCTGTGGTGCGCGATACCACAAGCCTCGTTCTTTTAAAAACAGAACAGAACCAAAACAAAACTAAAACCCACCATCCACCCTGCACATCATGGCTGATGTATAAATACTCAGTTTCTTTTGGTCATGTTCATATGTATGCAAACGTGTTTCAACATTGGCTCAGTGGCTGCCACTCATAAGAACACATTAGGTGCAAGAAAAGGATTACATGCCTTCCCAGATGATGATTATGCAGCTGCCAAAAGGGATGAATTCAAGTCTTATGCAATGCTTTTTAAAATACTTTGTTAATTTGCTCCTGAGGAATATCCAGATGCAACTAATTACCCTGTAATGAGGCTCCTAAAGCTGACTGTCTAGCAGGCTTTTGAAGGTGTCCAGCTTACTATACAGCATGATTTGTTTTGACTTTCTTTAAACTCTTCATATGTGGATGCCATAAATGGTTGTATTCCTCAATGATGAGACACTCTAAGTGAGGTTTATGGGATTTAATTAATGTGGTAACAAGGACAAAGAGGATAACTATGGAAGACACATTCTGCTTGTCAAGTGCAGGTTTGCAAATAATTACCTATATAACATCTGAATGCCAGCTGCAATAAGTAAGGACTTTGGCCACCATTTTGACAGTAAGAAGCTAGTAAAGTTAGTGAATACTTGTATCTCACACAGTTTTGGGAGGTGTCCGCAGTATTGTTTCCCATTCTAACAGTCTCCTATAATTACATTATCTGCAATTGCAGTTTTCCACACAGGGATTTTTCCCTGTCTTGCTACTCAAAAAGACTGAGGCGCAGAGAGCTCAGTGCTGCAAGCCACGTGGTATTGACCTTTGCAGAGGATGTACTCGAGATTCATGCTTGGTCAAGAAAGGCCCCATGATACTCACATTTTTGGGGAGACAAGATGATCCCTGATATCTGGGGCAATTTCCATTGTCTCTAAAATGTCTCCAAAGATTCCACTAGTAAAGCTGTTTTATATTTTTCTTGGTCCTAATCTGTAGATTACGACAAAATATTTCTGTGGGCTGCTAATGACTCTACTCTTAAGTGTTACATAAAGGGATTCCAACACATAGTGTATGTGATTTAGCTCAGCAAGAAGGGAAATGCCCCGAGCAGGAGTTGCTGAGAGGAATGTTACAGACTGTCTGTGATCACCTACTCCAACTCTATCCAAAATAGCTTAAGACCTGAAGGCTCAGGAAATACACATACATTTTCTGTCATTTGGCATATAAGTAGCTACATGTAAGTGTTACAAATGTATTAAAAAAAAAAAAAAAAAAAAAAAAAAAAAAAAAAAAAAAAAAAAAAAAAAAAAAAAAAAAAAAAAAAAAAAAAAAAAAAAAAAAAAAAAAAAAAAAAAAAAAAAAAAAAAAAAAAAAAAAAAAAAAAAAAAAAAAAAAAAAAAAAAAAAAAAAAAAAAAAAAAAAAAAAAAAAAAAAAAAAAAAAAAAAAAAAAAAAAAAAAAAAAAAAAAAAAAAAAAAAAAAAAAAAAAAAAAAAAAAAAAAAAAAAAAAAAAAAAAAAAAAAAATCTGTGTAATGAGTCTCACCACCTCTTAACCAGAAGAGCTTTCTGTTTGGAAGGAAAATAGAACAACATCTAGAGCTGAACAAAGAAATGCAAGCACCTGTACTTTTGAAATCACTTGTGAATTTACTCCGTAAGTTAGTTTGCATTTTCATTCTCTTGGAAATGAGATGGGAAAAGAAGCCTAGTTACCAGCAAGGTGGTATGCGACTTAAATACGTAGCACAATTCTGTGTCTTGCAATAGGAGACAGCACTTGGTAATGTGGGAAGGTCAGTTGCATTGCACAGTATTTAATTTATGCCAAGTGGAAAGTACTTTCATTTTTATAGTACCTTGAAATTTAACAACACTCTGGGGTAGAGAACCCTGCAGTTAAAAGACACCATTGCTTTTTCAAAAGAAACCACTGACAAAACAAAAAGGCACCGCTTTGCATTTAAAGGGTACCAAAGAATTTAAGAAAAAAACAAACCCTTTGTTTAATGAAGTTCAGGCTGAATTATCCTTATAGGTTAGCAACAATTTTCTATGCCCCTCTCAGCAGTCAAAAGAATTGCTATTGCGTTGGTTATGAGAAATCCCAGTAGCCATTCATAGCTTGGTACTGAGGGAATTTGGTCCAAGTCTCAGATGCAGTATGTCAAAATGGCATTTTTTTCTACCTCTGAAATGATCTTCCAGTAAGTTTTTATTCCCTCAATCCCTCCCCTCTCCAAAAGGCTTTCATCATGTAACTTGCATTGCATAAAGCTTCTGCAATGCTTCTCATCCAGAGGGAGTTATTATAATGTTATGTATATTTAACCAACATCTGTCTTGGATTAAAAAAAATAAAAATCCTTGAAGCTGAAGTGCAAATACACTGAAGAAGCAGGACTTTGCTCCTGCATGGTGGTCTTGTTGTTTGAAACAGAGCAAGAGTAATGCTGCAAACTATCACTAGTAACAAACTTGGAATTACCCATGGGATCTTAACCTAGAACTATGCAAGGGAGGTAAGGTGGTAGAGATTTTCTTCTATCAAGTTAGTCAAACACTTCTGAACCAGCTACCACTTTGCTGCAGAAAAAAAAACCCAAAACCACTCTTAATTTTCATCAAAATAAAAACATTTTTGATTCCGTGCTATTTTATGTATACTTGTGTGTATGAGAAGTGTCTGGAAAAGTAGCAGGGGAGGCTCTTGCAGAGGTAGTGAGTACAGATACTAGCTTCTTGTAATGATTCATGGCAAAGAAATGACAATTACCTCACAAAATCGTAAATAGTCCTTAGACATACAGTCAATACCTGGATCAGCGTGTCAATATCTACCAGCTCCCATTAGCTGCTGCTAAGTGTTACTGAGTTGTAGTAAGAGTGGAAGAGCAATTGAAAACCACAAAACTCCCAAAACATCAAGCTGTGCATGCTGTATCAGAGTGGTCTGAAGCTGGAAATAAGTTGCATAATTTATTTTTAAATAAGCATAGTACTTCCTATGGAGGCCCACTGCTGAGGCAATTGCTTTTCCATGGCTTAGTCATCCAGCATTAAATGAGGTGCCTGCAAGATATGTTTTGACAGGTGTTGCTGAGCTGTTTAGTTGAGGCAGTTTCAAGTCATGTCCACTATTTGCTTTTAGTCATTCTGGAATGGAAATTTTCTACTGAACTACTTAGTATAGCACAACCAGGAATAACTGCTTTATGCTCACAATATTCAGAGGTGCAAAAGCAATTAAATATCCAGAGCACGCGAATAACTAACTGGCAAGAATGGACAAAGACGCAGATCTTCAAACCTTCCTGAGGTATAGGGGCCATGATCTAATGGAGATAGTTCATCCCTGTTTACAGAACAGATTTTTTTTTCCCCACGTGCAGTAATACTCTCTTTGCGCACATGCCTTGTGATTGTTGCCTTTCCAGAAAGTGAGCTATATTACTCAAGCTCTTGAATAAGGCCTCAAAGTGAATTAGTAAAGCCTACGCTTTAAATTAGTAAAGCAGAAAGAATTTAAATGGCTGAAATGCTGAGCAAACTTTGGCACAAATACTTCTAGTTTTACAGCTCATTCCAATAGAGCAACCTGCTAAACAGCAATGAAGAAAGAAGTCTTGGCCTCAGTGCCTACAAGAATTGAACCAACCTGTTAAGGAACACTGGCTTCCGATTTCCCCAGATTATGCTGGAATTTAGTGAAACGGATTAAAGTGAGAATCTTCTGCCAAGTCACAGCAAGCGTGAGAGACTAATGGGGGAAGATGTGTCTTTTCAGTCAAAAGGGTTAGAAGATGGTAGTTCAGATACTGAGAGGCTGTGAGGATAAGGAGGATGATACACCACTGAATCTGGCAGTATATTCCGAGTACATATGAGAAGAGTACTTATTTATGTCATTAAGTTAATTATCAAAGAGTATGTGTGATTTCTTGAAGCATTTGAAGTTCCCCCCCCCCCCCCCCCCACCCACCCAC
>NW_008795129.1:9063894-9075563 GCF_000699145.1 Aptenodytes forsteri
AAGGTCCCCCCCCCCCCCCCCGAAAACCCAGGTAGAAACAGTAAGAATAAATTGTCAATAAGTCATGGTAATGGAAGAGTCAAAAGTCTCAGTTTAGGGAAATGGAGCTAAGAGTAAGCAAGATGGCAACAGCTGAATTCCTCAAATGTTAAAGTGAAAAGAAATTAAGCCATTTAGATTAGTGAAGAAGAAAGTAGTTAATTAACACTGCACAGCCTTAATGTTTTCAGGTCATCTTAAATATTGCATCAAATTCTATTTAGTTGACAAAACCGCAAATAGACTTGATCCTGACAGTGTGTAGTAGTGTGATGGATTAAACTGTTGCCTCAGTCCTAGCAAGAACCGTTTTCCAATACATTGCTATTTACATGTACTTATCTATAGCCAAGAAAACTTTTAGTACAATTTCTTTATTTATACACACACAAATATACTGGAATTAATAAAAACTTCTGAAAATTCAGGACAAAGGCTAGCTGTCAGCCTCCTTGAAGTTTCTTTCAATCTAACAAGTGTCATCCCAGTCAAGTAGCCACATGTCCCCGTCTTTTGAGAAAAACAGGATGAAAATTAAGGTGATGAATAACACTTACATGCCAAAACAGAATCACTTCCATTTTAAGCTCCCTTCAAAACCACAATTACTCTCAAACTGCACAAGAACTAATGAATACTCAACTACTTTTTGGATTTGGATAGTAAGTTCTGTTTCACACTACATAGAGCAGAGCAGTGACTTTGCAAGGGTGAGAGGAAGGGGCCTGTTAGTGAGAAGACAACTGCTAAGACTGTTTTTCAGAATTTACTAGCTTTTACCTACGATCCTATCCCATGCTTTCCTCTATGAACCCCCACCCCCAGCATGCTTTAAAAAAAAAACCAAACAAAAAAACAAACACAAACCAAAACCAACAACCAAAAACCACATCAACACAAGTTTCAGCAGCAATTGCCTACTAGAAAAGAATTCCAAAACCAGACTTTTTAGTGAAACTGGCATTTGTACTTTAAAATGGGAGGCAGGAACTGTTAGCACAGGATTTCTTATGAGAACAGATAACATGACTATACTCAGTGATGCATTAAACAAATTTGATCCTAGTTCTTCAAAAAAGAAAACCTGAATAGAAAGTGGCATGGACGTAGAACATTACATCTAGGGTTCTGAAAGCAAGATTACTGGTGCAACAGTAAATGGATCCATAACCAGTTCTCTCCATCACTAAAAACCACTATGCAAATAGAGACATATTTGTCTGTGGTTAAAAACTTTTCTAAAATGCAGCTAGTAAAAAGCTACTCTGAACAACCCTCAAACACCTACTCCATAAACTTGTCCAAGTCCCACAGAATTATTCCACATTTAAAAGAGGGGAATCCTCACAGCTGCCATGATAAACATTATGCAGCTGAAATTCTAGTAACAATTGTGTCCTCAGTTAAAAGAGATAATTCTGACTGAAGTCACAATACCTAAGCATATCTTTTCTTACGAGCACAGAACTACTCTAAATGCTGGAGAGGCCTTAAATAGCTACATGGTTGGATCCTTCTCTGATAACCAGGGGAGACAGCTAACCTTTGAGAAACAGCTCCAGATGAGGAGGGAATTAATATACTTCAAACCAGGCAAATCATGCAAATTGTTACAAAGAAAAGCTTTTGCAGGGGAAAGAGGATGAAGGAAAGAACCACCATTCAAACAGAAAAAAAATAGTGACAAGTATAGTAGGGTTCCATCTAAATCTAAGAGTTTAAGATAGGAGGGGAGAGAGAAGGGGAGAAGCATCTCTATGTATTTACATAATCATGGCTCAGATAATTTGCATTGATGTAATGGAAGGCTAGGAGAAACCAAGTTACAGATAAGAAGGTACACTGAGAAATGCTAGATAACATTCCATATTCCTTGTTCTGAAAGTAATGGGACATAAATTAGCCATTAGTGAAAAAAATACTTCCTACAGCTAGTATCATCTTTCTCAAAGAAAAGGGATCAGTGTATTCCCCAAATAAATGCTGCACATCAGCCAACCCAGAGATATGTAGTAACTCCCAACCCCGGTTCTGTATTACCAGAAGTTGTTCCATGTTGCAACAACTCTTTTGCTTTAATTGTTTGAGAAATGCATTCCCCTACATCATTTATTGATCACTAGAGAGGAAAAAAAAATACAAGAAATGTAACTTTAAAGTCCTATAGTAATTCTTCCTTTATCCCCAAGACACTTCTTTAGGCTATCAACTTAAAATTGATTACATAAATCCTTAGATATGCATTAAAACAAAACACTTTTTTCATTCAGAAGTTTTGCTACAGGCTTTTGTTCAACTGACAAAATACACTAGGGAGTGTAAAAAATATTTATTCAACCTAATTTACTGTAACTATAATTTGCAATACTAAAAAACAAGCTTTACAACAGAGTAATGACCTTCTGCTACTCAGGTGAAATCATTTCATAATCCATACAGTATTCTTGTAATTTTATTTTTACAATAGCTTTAACTTCCAGAGGAGACAATGAGCTTTCCCATGGAACAAGTTTCAAACCCACTAGTTTGCATCATTCAATTCTTCATGAGACTTTAAAAAACAGTAATAAATTGGTTGGAAATCTGCACAGTGAAGACCACTGAAAAGCTGTTTTCTCAAAATGAGGAATTCTTAAGAAATACGTATTATATTGTTTCAAGACTATCTTACAGAAAGCAGCAACTTTCAGAGGTTGCTACTCTATATTTAGAGTTTTATATAAAAGTGAGCCCACTAAGACAAATATAATCAGCAGACTTACAAGATTATACTAATTCTTCAGTTACACCAAGAACCTCAAAAGTATTTGATATTGATTGAATGTATAATTTTCAATACCTGTATAGTTTTTGAATACTAGGTGGTTATTATATACACTTTTGTACAGTTCTAAAATATTACATCTCAGTAATGAAGATAAACATACTATAGAAAAGGTACCATATTTTGAATTTCTCTAACATATATTATTGTAGTCAAATATGAAGTCCATTCTGCAACTGCTTCATTTCTGGTGAAAAGAAATATTTACTTATGAATACTTCCACTAAAAGATTTTTTTAAACCTTTCTCCATGCCTATGACATACTAATATGTACAAGAAAAAAACAAAACAACTTTGAGAAAAACAAATAAATTGTTGTTAAGAAAAACCTTCAAGTACTAGATCTAGGTTAGGTCTAGTATGAATATTAAATGGCCGTATTACATTTGTCAAAAATTAACTTCACAAAACAGTCAGTTTCTGTTGAAATTAAGTTTATAAATACATCAAATAGCTGAAGTGCTAATGTCTTCCTCAGCTGGCTACTTCGAACATACTGTAACAGTAAAGCTTACTGTATAAATAAACTTAGTTTATTACACATTTAAGATTTATCCTTTAGTCCTTTACAGAATGGAGCCAAGTTGTCTTAAGAGTGTCTAGCCTGCTGGTACGTACGATGCTCAGATTAGGTACCCAAAGTGTAGTGTCACCCCCTTCCAGCCGATCCTTCCACTAGAATCCTTCCACTGTCTGACCTTCTGCTAGAGGTGGTAGGGGCAGAAGAGAGCCTAGTCCTAGTACAGAGCCAAGTTAGGCACCCAGGTCTGGAAATTTAGAAGGATGCCCTAATCTGTCAGTTTAAATTAGCTGTTTAATTTAGTGTTCAATGTTGTTTCCTCACACCTCTCCTGCTCTTTGTACTTGTATGGATATTTACATAATCAAAAGGAACATGAAAACTAAACAAGTGCTCTAATACTTAACTACAAAATAAGCAACTGAAGTTTACTTTGCCCCATGTAATTATTTTACTGTGGAGGAAAAAAAAAGCCATCCAGCACCAGTTACAAAACAGTAAGAGAGCCATGAGAAAATAACACTAGGGACTGCAGAAGATACAGGACAGTAAAAGTTATCAGTAATAAAATAGTCACCTGGAAGCCATGCTAATTTCAACACCTAATACTTAGGTGGCTAAAGCTGACACACAACTCCTGTAGAGGGTGATCTACCTTCTGCTTTCTCTGACCAGTCATTTGAGTATTTTACACTCCCTGTTTGATACCAGCAAAAACCAAGGAAATCTTTATTGACTGATGTCCTGCAATTACTTCTCCTTGGTGATGACTCACATTCCTTTCTAAAAAAAATTCCCTTCATTGTGTGAAATGCTGAACTAGATGATAGCGTGGGTATGAAAACACGTATAGAAAAGGCATTTGGATATAGCCTATGTTAACTACACAAGTTAGTGTTCTTGTTCTATAGTTGATGCGCTTTTTTTTTTTCCATTCAGCATATTGGCTCAAAGAAAATAATTCAGAAGCCTGTTGCCCAACAGAAATACCCCAAAATAATGAAAGCCAAGTCACATTCTTAGGTTCAGTGGTTGCTGAAAGGATTTACCCTGCCACAAGACAGCGCTTTATTAAAGAAAAAAAAAAATAGGAGCAGCAACTTATCACAATTCTCCACTACTGTGCAATAATGATGGAACCAATACAACATGGAAACCTGTTAGGTGAGACTGTACGACATCTGGAGATCACAGCCTTATGCTCCTTCTTGCTCAGGATAATTTAAAATTTTGCGATGAGCTTGGCGCAAATATTGCTGCTGTTTGAAGTAAACCTTAAAAGCTCCTTTTATAGCAACAAAAGCAATTCCACCCTGAAATAAAAAGATATTTTGAAAACCTGCACAGTTCAGTGTCATATCATTGCAAATGTTCTTTTTAAAAATTTCTGGTCAAAGAAGATTTATTTTCCAATCATACAGCATTTTCTTTTGAAGTTTAGCTGATTAGGACAATTCCAACTGAGTATCTCAAAGTTTTCTGTCACAATGCACAATTACAGAGGTTAGTGTTACTTAAAGGGATTACATACTGGATCTATAAAACCTTTCAAAAGCTTTATTTGCTTGGAAGTCTGACAAATTTTCTAAAAAAAAAAAATCAAAACACATCCTATTTAAAGAACAAAGTAAAATGCAGATACGTATCTGCTTTCCTCCCTTCTCTGAATATATACTATACATGACACAAGGGAGTAATACTAATTACCATTCTATAATCACTGTGAAAAGGCCACTTGCCAAAAGCAAGTGTGGAGTGAAATAAAAATCTGTTTTTTGTAAAACAAACCTTTTTCCCCAAAAAGTTTTATAGTATGTTTTCTCAAGTCTTCAAAATAAAGAGAGACACTAAGCCACCTTTAGTCTGCATGAACAGTTGTAATATCACTGTTTCTTCCATATGGAAGAGGGGCACATTAACATGTTGGAACTGAAAACGGGCTGAAGTGGCAGTCAGATGACTAGGGATACCAGCTTACCAAACTCAGCGTGCTTCCCCTTGAAAGGCTGCAAGCCAGAGAGGTTATTCACAAAGGAAGAGATTGTCTCCTCTCTTTGTCCTCCCCCCTCCATTCAACTTCTTTGGAGGGTTTATTTTTCTCTCCTTATTTTAATAAGTAACAAAGGGATTCTCCCAAAGAATTAGTAAACAGAAGTTAATATGAAAAGGTTGATAATATAAGCCTCAGTCTTCCCATGCAGAGATTGTTCTTAGAAGATGCTGGTTCCTTATCTTCATTATTGCCCTTAATTACTGCTAAGATCTGCCTAGTACAGTACCAGATACAAGTTTCAGCCTTGTCTAGAATTGAGATTAGCTTCAGTCACAAGGACAAAGTCTCTCACACATGTGATGCTTGTCTACTGCCAAGATAGGCAACCTTAAAAAAAACCCTTTCCCTTAATCAAATGCGACTCTTAAGTTCCAGATCAATGTATGTACCTTTTTTACTTTTCCTCCCTCCCCCCACAACACTTCATATTGCCATATTATAATTGTTCATGAAAAACAATACTGAATCTTACCAAGATTGTCCTTTGTAAATTTGAGTTAACACTGCTGAACATCAGCTTGCCAACTATCGTGGCAATAGTAGGGAAAACTAGAGCTCCACATAGAATACGTGTAGCAGAGACATGATCTGCCAAAGGGTTGGCCTCTGCTGGAATACGAGGAACAGGACATCCAATGCCTAAAGGGGTGAGAGTGGGGGAAGAAAAGGTTATATAGCCACTACCTCAGACAGAACACAGAAGGCACATTAGTGCCCACCCCCCACTCCATTATAAATCTATAGCCCAATTACTTTGAGAACTATCCCTCTTTTCAGTGAATATTGTTTCCGTTAAATGACTGTATTAATTTCTACTTTCAAATGAGACCCATGGTTTTTAGTAGCTTGTTTTGTTACTAAGGCTTTAATTGAAACCATGCTCCTGCTTCTCTTGCCCCACCTTTCTCTCTAGGTACTATACAAACAGTCTGAATAGACGAACATAAAATAGCGGGAAGGTGTTACCACTTTAACTTAAGAATGGCAAAAACTACTTGCCTATCCCCACCTCCTAAAGGCACCAATTCAAGCCTGATATTTCCTTTTAAATTTAATCACATTACCTGGAAATATGCTGTTCAAAATTTGTAGCTTATTAGAGTATTTGCGCCACAGTCTGAGCACATAGTCCTCCCAACGAATCATCTTGCCCAATATTAGCATGACTGGGATAGTGGGAAGTCCAATCAAAAGAAATAAAGGATCAGCTCTCTCCATGACATCAAGACCTTCTTTGTGACCCACAACCTGGTAAATATGTATATAGTTGACAAATATAACAAAGACCACAACTGAACAAATACAACTTACAAAAACTCTAGTTTGTTTGGGGCTGCCCATGCATTTTAAGTTAAAGAAAAAAGAATAATACTGTTTTACCTAACGTACTCAGTTTTCCCTTTGCATCCTTGATTGCTTATCAAGTGTAATGCAGACGACCTACCAGCCCTAATTTGCAAGTCATTAATCTTGCAGAGAGCTGTAACAGTTCCTTACCATCAAGAAAAATTTCATGTGCTTCTGTATGAGTAAAAGCTTAAACATCTGAAATATCAAAATAGCATGCTTTCCAAAACACACAGAAGAATTTACAATTTTAGAATGATTAATTCTACACTCAGAAATTGATTAGATACTAGTCTTTAAAGGATAAATTGATAGCAAGTATCTCAGGATGTTTTAAGCAAAAATTTCTGTTACTTAGGAATACCTTATGCAACAGAGATCACAGTATTAAAAAGTATTGCTTCTCTAGACAATGCAGGAAGAGGTACATTATTTTCAACTGTAGTGGAAATAGCAGCATATCTTCACTTGTACTTTATTTTTAAATGTGGTTAGTGCTATGATTTTAAAGGATAGTCATTACCAATGTGTCTAAACCTTTCTACTGGCACATAAAAAAATAATCAGACTTTGCAGTTTATAAGATACAGGTATTAAAACTGTAACAGAACAGTGCATTATGTCTTCCTAAAAAGTACATACTGTTTATTTAAAATAAGTAACTCTAATAGGGCTGAGGACAAAAAAAGAAATTGAAGTGGTAGATATCCTCTAGAGTTGTCTCAATTTAAGAATTACTAAATGCTAACAAAGTCCTTGAAGGGCTTCTAGAAAGAATAGGCTCTTTCATTACTTTTTCCATAAGAATCCAGAAAGACTGAAAATACTAAATAGTGTGCTGGTTTTGGCTGGGATATAGTTAGTTTTCTTCACAGTAGCTGGTATGGGGCTGTGTTTTCGATTTGTGCTGGAAACACTGTTGATAACACAGGGATGTTTTCGTTATTGCTGAGCAGTGCTGACACAGAGTCAAGGCCTTTTCTGCTTCTCATACCACCCCACCAGTGAGGGGGCTGGGGGTGCACAAGAAGTTGGGAGGGGACACAGCTGGGACAGCTGACCCCAACTGACCAAAGGGATATTCCATGCCACATGATGTCATGCTCAGCATATAAAGCTGGGGGAAGAAGGAGGAAGGGGGGGGACGTTCAGAGTGATGGCGTTTGTCTTCCCAAGTAACTGTTACGTGTGATGGAGCCCTGCTTTCCTGGAGATGGCTGAACACCTGCCTGCCGATGGGAAGGAGTGAATGAATTCCTTGTTCCTCACTTTTACTCTTCTGATTCTCTCCCCCATCCCCCTGCGGAGTGAGCGAGTGTGTGGTGCTTAGTTGCCAGCTGGGGTTAAACCACAACAAACAGTAATTATTACATTTGTCAGGCACTGGATTTCCTGATGTGTTTTCATTGACTTCTTGTTCTCCCCACAAATGCAAAAAGCTATCAAGTCTTCACTTGCACAATACTTAGAATTAGATGGTAAGAACATGCAACAATAGTAAAATGGAATAGGTGGGACACAGGGAAGAAGCTAGGGTAAAGCACCACGGTACCTTCAAACTGTACTTTTTAGCCTTGCTTTGAAAACCATTCCATTTTATTCTTCTAGAACAGGAAGTTATGTTATACACCACATCCTCTAAAAATAGGGATAACCAATATTGTTGCCACCAAAAAGTTATTCCTTCAAAAAAATATTCAGCATTTGTCTTCCAGCTTCTTCACTATCTTCCACCCAAATTGTGATGTCTGACACTATCCTTTTTCTCCTTATAGTCCTTGTCCATCAAAAAAAACCTCAGTATCTTGTCTTTTCTGCTTTAGATTACTTTTTCTGTTTTCAGTAACCCCATATGACTTGTTACTGACTTAGCTATCACTATAGTCATAATGTCAATTCTGTATTTATTTTTCTCCATGTGAAGCTTAACCTTTAAAAATAGCTTTTGTGCTTCTCTCTGGCCCTTCAACTGAAAGAAAGAGTCTGAAATGCATCAGGAAACAAGTGGTATTAAACCTAGCAAATTTGGGGTGGCAAAAGGGGTGGAAGTTTCCCTCCACTCCCAGTTTAATTTCCTCCATTATAAGCAAAAATAAGTTATTCTCTTACCTAGCGTGCCATCCATATGATCAAAACCACCATTAAGTCAGAGGAAAATAGCTAATTCTTCATACCTGGGATTTGACCAGCTGTCTTAACTAATGTAGATGTGAAGCTGTAACCATGCAGTTGCTCAGCTAGACCCACCACTTCCCTTTGCTTAAGGCCAGATCCCCATTTCAAAAGCAGAACAACTACAGAAAGGAGCATTTATCTTTCCATTTGGTTATGTAGTTCTAGATAAGCTAAAAAGGTCATATAAGTTCCTATAGAAAAAGGCTCAGTGTAGCAGTGAGCAAGGAGATACGGACTGGTACATTTCACGAAGTCTAGTTGTAGTATTACAGCTGGTTGCAGTGTTCTGTAAGGGCCACAACAAGAACAAAATATCAGATGAGGAAATTCCTAAGTGTACCACTCTAATATAGAGACTCATCCACTGGAATGGAGGAAGCATTGAAAATCATTATACATCACTTATGCAGCCGCTTGACCCTGGCCACACTGGTACCAGGGAGACTGCATGAACTCATTTGAGCTCCACTTCAAGTGGTTGTCATATACATTTCTGCTATGAGATCACGTACAAACAGAACTAAAATAGCACACAATCTTGAGATGGAGTGACTTGTAGAACTGCAGGGCAGTACCACACAATTCAAGAAAAAGTAGTGCCATATGACTTACATGGATAAGGCTGCACAGGTTGTATATTTAAAATTAGAACTGTGTAGAGGAATACTTATTAGCATACAGATTTGTTAATTCTAGCTATAACTGAATTAGCATCAGAAATACTTTTATGCTTTCAAGCAAGACACAGGTTATGGGCTTGATATAAGAAAATCAACAACTAAAATGGTAACAAAGGTCCTTCTAGTTGTACAATCTATGAGAATTCTTGTCTTGTAGTCAAACTAGGACAGCCATGAATGAGTCCTTCCATAGTTAAGTCTACCACCTGTCAACGTTATTTTTATATTTAAATAGCAAGTTCACAAGAACAGAAGTAGGAAAAATATGGGGTTTTTTTCCCCCTTTCAACTAACTATACAGTCTGAAATAACTAAAAGAACATACTATTAATTTGCAGGGTTTTGCACTTGTTTATGAATTAATTGCATGATTCAGAGCATGCATTTTCCTTTATACAATAGAAAGTGGTAGGACTGAAAAATTCACCGTATCTCAACCCTTTGAATGTTACCAGCAAAATTTTTCTACAGGTAAAAGAGATTAGTCTCATGTCTTTTCTGAAGAATTAGACTACCCATTATTAGTAGTTAGGTGGTAATGGCACCTTTTCTGTAAGAACAGAAGTGGGTTCACCAGCCTGCCATACAAAGGGCAGCCAGCTGCAGTAGTAGTGAATTTTGTTAGTTGCAGACTGAACCACTTGGCTTTATACAGTACGATCAGTCAGAAGTGAAAAGCTTTCTATCCACCCATCTTGAATTCATTTGTTAACTACACTGAAAGTGCTGAAAGCAGCTAAAGCATGTTTTAAGCCAAGGAAAGAAGCGTCTTAATTAATTAAGTTTTTCTTTAGAAAACTTGCTTCAAAGCTGGTAAGATGAGGGAATACATGTGTACCTGCATCACTGTCACAGCTCCATATGTAACAGCCGTCCAGTATATAGAGCCCACCATTATTCCAGCTGCAGCAAATGGACATGCCTTTGAGATCAGTCGATCTGCAAGATCCAAAACGTAAACAACTGGACCTATAAAGGAAAAGCAAGGTTTCAAGATATATATATATACACACACACATATATATGTGCGCATACTGAAGAAAGCTCTCAGCATCTATCACTGATAAGAAAGAATGAACTTGGCAAAATACAAGTCTGACATCCCACACATGCTGTTTAAATGAGAACATATAATTAAAAAGCTACTAAGCTAAACTTGTAACTTATTTCTACCTACCATTTCAGTCACCGCAACATCTTTCTGAAAGATTAATATACTGATTAGAGCACTGACTGATTTACCCATTAAAGTTGACTAGCTTCCTTTGTGTTGAATCAGAATTGTTCTGTTGTAGAAAACGTATTAGGCTTAGTGGCTTTTTTGTTAGATATTTTAGTTTTCAAAAGGAAGAAATACTAATTAGTTGTAATGTACTTCACGTGCTTATCTTTGACAGTTTCACTTGAGAATTCTGTCACTAAACTATCCTGCTCTACAGTAGAAAGCAGCACAGTCAATATGAAAGATTCCTTCCGCTGGAAGAGGCTGCATTCAATATTTTTAGACGACCACCTCTCAAATGTTGGAGGGAAAAAACCTCCTGTTCAGGTTATTTAGTGCCTTTGACAACAATGCAAGAATAGAGTTTCATTGTTCTGTCTATGGACAACTGCACTTTCTAGACTTACACAGAGCAAGACATTGCCCTGACCAACTTTGGTGAGGTAAACAAGGGCATGCTTGCATATTCTCTTTGAGAGACTGCAAGAGCACCAGCAAAGCAAAAGCCAGAAGTTGAAGTCTGAAATGTATGTATGGAAGTGAAAAATGTCATCACCATGATCAGATTCCACACTACTTTTGTATTTGTCAACTAATTCTACATAAAGACTGTCCTCCTCCAGCTCATATGCATGAATAGTTCTTAGCTCCCTTCTACTTTTTCCTATCAAAATCAGTGAAAATTAAAGTTATTCTCAAAACCAGCCTACAGGCATTCAAGTAACTAATCCTCCATGTCTCTCATCACAGTTTACCCACTCTGGCCTGTAATTCTTTTACTACTTCCTAATCTTTTATCTTTTTTTTT